>NC_092032.1:777500-957500 GCF_042242105.1 Pempheris klunzingeri
TTAGAGGGTCACAGAGTGTCATCAGGAGGTTGGAACAGTGATACAGAGACTGGAAGAGTCACAGAAAGGAGAGGAGTGGACGTCCTTTGGCCACATCCCAATTTATTGAGACACTGAAAATGTTTTGTTGTGGTATACCCACCACTGTTTTCTTTCAATAAATTGTTTAAGATGAATAAAATTACCATTGCATACTTCTACTTAAATGCTGTACTTTCATGATATAATATCACTGTAGCATTCACTTTTTACATTTTCCATATATTTCACCTGAAAGTCGAATATCCCTAACTTTTTGTGAGTAGTGTATATATGGTAATGGTAAATGGTAAATGGTCTGTATTTGTATTTCTAGTTATTTCAACTACTCAAAGCGCTTTACATGACATCCTCATTCACCCATTCACACATCATTCATACAGGAGGAATGTATTCTTTCACACTCATTCACACACTGAAGCTGCTTCAGGAGCAGGTTGGGGTTCAGTGTCTTGCCCAAGGACACTTCGACATGTTGACCCATAGAAACCGACCTTCTGATTGAGGGACGGACCACTCTACCACTAAAACACAGCCACAGATATACATGTATAATATTTATTATATTATTTCATTTTTCGTGTATTATGTAGTGTTATATCATTTTTATACTATATTACTATATTGCTGTTACCTATATTTATATCTATCACACGCAACAGTGATGTCACGGTGTACCAACATACACCGCAGGGCATTTCTTCGTCACTGTAACAAGGTGAGCGGTCAGACCCCTGGATGACAACAACTTTTTCACCTGTATTTTCAATCCCACTCAAGTGCCTCCCTTCAGTAAAATGCCAGAATAATTGTCAGGATGGATGGGCATAATGCATAGTGTTCAATCCAAGTACATTACATCACACACATGGCAGACACTTTACTGGTTCGTAAGAAGTGCATTCCAACTCTGACTTGAAAGGAGAAGCAAGAGCGAGAACTGAGTGTCGATGTTGATTCATCAGAAGATGGAGAATGACTCTGCTGACTTCAGTGAGGTCTACCGTGGACGACAACAGAGTAGAATCCTGGAGGACGAGAGAGAGGACGGTGTGCACACAGTAACAGGGCAGCCGAGCATCCTGGGGTACATGAGCACAGCAGCCTTGGTGGAGTGTAGGTTTTGACCATGGCTTGAATTTAGGAAGGAGCAATTCCCTTCACTGCCTTGTGGGTTTGCCCAGACCGGCAGCACAGGGAGAATTCTTGCCGGTCAGGGTCGATCAAATCAAATCGAAAACAACACGGTGCAGCCACAGTCTCTCAGAAGACTGTAGACCGCCATCCTTTAACCCCATGGTGTGACCTCTGCCTATCATTGGATGCACACACATACACATCAACACAACGTTAAGTGTGTGTGTGTGTGCATGTGGCTGAGAGGGGGGAAAGCCCTGAAGCAAAATGCTGCAAAATCACACATATGGTAATGAGCAGGGGGTGTGTTAGTCTTGCTTGCAAGGCCATGGCCAGCTCATCACAATTGTCCTTCCTGAGTTAAGAAAAAAGAAGAAAAGACTTGAACACTTAAAGATATACTTTTGGCTTTGTATCATCACATTGTCCCTTGTATATGCACATGAACCATGTTTACTGGGCCTCCATGTTGCCTGCATCCAGAGCTCCTCATCCTGCCTGGTGACATGTGGGGCTCTTGCATCACTAAACACTAAAAAAAGACAAATTGTTTAATGGTAATAATAAACTCTCTGGATGAAGTTTAAGATCATTCATTTGCATGTATAACTGAGAATTTATTGCTGCAAAGCTACAAAAACAGTACAGAAGATGTCTGTGTACTGTAGCATACAATGTAGCGGAAATGGACATAATGGACTGAGTGACAAAATGATGATATTAAATAAAGAAATAAAGAATCTTGAATCTTGATCTGTGTATGATGCTGTATGCATGCGTGCGTGTGTGTGTTGTATGTTTGCTCAGTTAGAGTGGCAGTTATTTTAACCATCACTGTGTGTTCTGATTTGACTAATGACTGACACTTTAAGAACCTTAAGAATTGCTCAGTCTTCTTTACTTCATGATGAAGATGAAGAATCCCACCAAGCAGCAACTTAGCAAGCTAGCCTGGCAGACGGCAGTGCTTAAGTGATGTGAGAGGCAACAAGGAGATTCCACAAGCAACGCACCAGCCACCCCCCCACAGCGCTGCGGCTCATCAGCCTGTAGCCAAACTGTTCTGGAGTCATAGGCTGTTACTCTCACCGGTGATTTCCTCAGTGTTCACACAGGAATCTGTGTTTTGAGGTGAAAAGACAAAATCACCAGCCCTGTGGGGAGCAACAGAAAAGTAACAAAACAAGTAGTGTAATAAATGACTGTTTGTGAGGAGTAATAAGTAAGGTAATAATATTACATTTGAAATAGTAACGAGTAATGAGTAATAAAATCCATTCTTTGAGAATCAAGATTTGTAGATTCGAGACCGTTGTCATTTCTAATGTGTACTTGTGGACCTGTTACCTGAGCTTAGTGTCTCCTCTGTTAGTGGGAGTTAACTGTAGGTACTACCCCTCTACCCCCACATCCGTGGATCAGGTTTTTAAATGAGACAAATGACTTCTCTCTGTTGAAGGTGTTGAAGTGAATGGAAGATCTGTTGAGTTGAAAGTCAGGGAGGGGCCAGACTGAGGAACATGCAAATAGTAATTTATAACATACTAAATTCAAGGAGTTTAATTCAAGGAGAGTTGAAAAAATATTTTTTTTGTTTGACATTTGAACCAATAATGGATAAATCAGAAATTTGAAGTTGTTCTTGATCTAATTTAATCGAAGACATGAGCTAGAAGGGTTAGACTGCAGTTATTTTGGCAGATAGTCGTGGACAAAATTGGGTGCATCTAAATGCCCATTAGTCAGTGACTGGAACCATTTGGCTAGTCTTGAGGTAAAACTTTGATGGTTGCCATTAATCAGGCCAAAAAGATAGGAAAATTGGACCAGCATTTTAAATCGCTCCATGAGTGAAGGGTGATTAATTTGGTCCAGTTTATGGTGTATTGTGGGAGTTGTGAGAAGTTGTTTATGAAATGGATTACTTCCTGCAGAGAGTTTTGAGGATTCTGATGGAAAAGTAAGCTATCATCTGGATATAAAGTCATTTCGTGTTCTAAGTTTCCAGAGTGAATTCCTTTTATACTATAGCTTTTCAGATGGCATAAGTTAGGGCTTCAATGAAAATGGGCCTTGGCTGACATTAGAGATTAACAGAAGAGCCCAGATCTCAACACAAGCTGCAGCAAGGAGCTCTGTGGTGAAGAAGAGAAATGCTGAGAAAAAGCCTGTGCAGACTGAACTCGTGACTAAAGACGAGCTACAGATGTCTGGTGGCAGACCCAGGGCCTCCAGCAGGGGCAGATTTGCAGTCCAGGAAGGAGATGACAAATTCCCAGAAGTAAATCCTCCCGGTGAGCTGTCAGAGAACCTGCAACCAGGAACAGCTGTCTCAGATCTTTGGGTGGAACTTCTTCCTTGTTTGGGCCGGCCACAAAGTCAGGCTATTGTTGTGTTTATGTTCCTGAATGCATCAAATTTTTATTTTAATATCAGAACTTGAAAAGACAAAATTATCTGAAACTACAGCACCCATTTCTCCTTTGCTGTTCCACTTACCAAAATGAATCATGACAGTTAAGATACGGCAGAAGCAGGTTGTTCTTATTCTAATCTTCCATACAAACCAAATCTCAAGCCAACATCTCTCTCTCTCTCTCTCTCTCTCTCACACACACACACACACACACACACACACCCTGCCAAAGCTGTTACACCAGTCGAACAGATCACTCAGCTGTACACCACAACTCAACACGTGGACACGCCCATCTCTCTCCCTCTGTCTCTGTCTCTGTCTCTGTCTCTGTCTCTGTCTCTGCTCTCAGTTCATCGTGACATGGGAAAGAAAACATCTGAACTCCAGCACACTGAAGACAGACAGGAGAGGAAAGGAGGAAAGAGGAAGGAAAGACAAGGCTTCACTAAGGTATGGAGAAAAAGAGCATTTAAACAGGTACTGATGACTGATGTGTTCTTTGCGTGTCTCATGTCAGTTAAAGCTGTGTATGTTGTGTTGTGGTGACAGCAGCAACAACAACAGTGGAACCATGTTTTCAAGACTACTCAGCAAGTTTTAGAATTACTGCTTTGTTTTCTCCCAGTTTCTAACTTTCCTTGGCAGTATTCAGTGATTGGATACTACAGCTCCATTAATACTGGAGGACTCACACGGGACAAATTTAGGAAAGAATGGACAAAATGAAAAGAGCAGGGGCAGATGTATCCTGACTCTGCCGCTCTTTAGACCCTGGAATGGGTTGAGCTCCAAAAATGCTTTCACAGGCTTAACAGTGCTAACCATGACTAGTTAACTGACCTTGATGAGTTAAATCAGTGGAGTCCCAGTTTAAAGCACTGCAGTCCACTTTAGATGATGTGCTTATTGACAAAGGTCCTGTTTGTGGCTACCCTCAGCAGCCAGTTCATCGCTTTGTATCCCCTCTGGGTGTTTGTCTCTCAGTATGGGTTCTGGCCAAAGCACTGACAAGCTCCACTGTAACCGCTATCTGAATGGACAGGGCCCTCCATCACTGCTGCAACAAGGTCCACACACACACACACACACACACACACACACACACACACACACACACACACACACACACACGCACACACACACACACACACACACACACACACACACACACACACACACACACGTACACACACACACACACACACACACACACCTAGTTCTCTGTCAAGCTTTCCATGATTATCTTCGTCTCACCTGTGGATCATTCTAACTAAAGTGGCTGCTGTCTGTGAAGCTAATGAAGGACTGAATGGAATACACAAACCGGTGAATGGCTGCCAGCCAGAGGGCCAGATGACCTGGGTGATCCTTCACAGAGACGTCCCAGGATTCCCTAATGACAACACCCTACAGATCAACTACATATTCCCAGATGGAATACAGACAGTAAGCGTGGTGCACACGCAACCACACTCTGCATCTATGTAAAGTCTAGTTTACAGTTTTACAGGAGTTTGTTTTGGTGGATCCACTCTCAGCCATCTGCTATCCAATCATTGGTTTGCTTCTGGTTTGTTTGCATATCCATATTCCCTGGATTTCTGTGGGAATCACTGACCAGATAAGGATCTTTTTTGGCATGGTGAAAGAGTTTTTCATAACTTCTGAAAAAGATACATAACTGGGCATCTAGGCTAGACTAAAACCTCTCTAATGTGTGTCCCTGTGCTTTTGTGTCTGATTATATGACATTTACCTACAACATAACAAGTATTCGATAGCATCATAGCAAGAACATTCTTAAATTCCTTACAGTTAATGAATGGGTTATCAGTAATCAGTAAGTAGCTTGTTTTATGGCATCGGTGCTTCCGGTGTCATAAATGTAACATTAAATTATACGGATTATACAGTGTATGGCACCAAGAACACAAGCTCACACACTACCCCACCATGCAGTTCAAGCACTTTAGTAGTGACTCCAAATGGAAGAAGCTCAGAGTAGAGTTCAAGTTTCACTCAAAGGAAGCTGATGATCTGGTTAGTCTGGTTATCACAGGTACAGGTGCTGTGTGTTTTTTCAGGAGGTGATTTGATTGGAATATCTGAAAGCACTGAAACCTTTTTTTCATTACACTACTGCCACTGCTGCTTCTGCTCCAGCTAGCTCTAGCAGCTGGCACTGCTACAAAACTACTCCTCTACTACCAGGTCATTTTGTGACTAAGTACATTTACCCAAGTACTGCATTTAAGTACATATTTGAGGTATTTCCATTTTATGCAAATTTACACTTATACTCCAATACATTAAATTATATATGTTAGTTTTTCCTCCTCTACATTTGCTACTTAAGCTAGATTTCATATCTTCAAATTTATTGATTCTGCTGTAAATGTTTCAGACAAACTTAAAGCTTCACAATTGGTCATGATTTCCTAATTAATTTTAGGTTTTCATTACAGGTTAACAGCACTGTTGACATAGTGAAATTAAGTTGTTCTTCCAAGGTTAAATTAGAAGTTGTATCTGTAACTTATCTGTAAAATAGTATGTATACTTGTGTGGTCCTCATACAGTATACACACTTATACAGAACCATTACACAGAGTGATATGCAGCTTCATTCTAACAGTGTTTCCACCTCAATCCTGTGAACTGGAACTATCTCCTAGTAGCACAAAAGTAGTACATACACGTGGCTGCTCTGTCTCACTCCAGCCTCTCGGTCATTGTCTTTTTACTGTCTCCATGATGCTCTGCCTCCTTCTCCACACGGGTTTCTTCATCTTCATGTATCTATTCTGCTTTTTTCTCAGGATCTTCCTCTCTCCATACCACTATCTAGCTCTAAATCTTGTTTTGGCTACCTCTCCAGGATCTTTTGTTGAAAGAGGACATCAGGTCCTTTCGTGACCATTGAACTGTACTGGACACAAATCTATACACTTAAGCATGTCCATTGTATGTAAAGGAGGAGGCAGACAGTGTTTACTGGACCACTAAAACTTCTCATCCTGCAGGTGAAACACCCCCACCCTGGCCAGCCTTACTCGGGCCTGCGGCTCTGTGCGTACCTGCCAGACAACCGTGAGGGCAGGCGGGTTTTCAAGCTACTGGACAAGGCCTTCCAGCAGCAGCTCCTGTTTACTGTGGCCACCAATATGGATGGAGAGGACACTGTCACAACAGCTTCCATACCCCTAAAAACACAACATGAGTAAATATTACAAACACAATCTCCCCCTGCTGGTCACTGAAACCTCCCAATACTGAAAAAATAAAAATTGATATAAATTCTCTGAATTGATCACATTTGGATGTGAGGAGAATCAACCTGCGTCTGATTCTGAAGGAAATGGTGTGCAAAGCTTAACCTTAGCGATAATGGTGGAACTAAGCACACAAGGCCCCCAACAATGGTGAGGGCCCCCAAAAATCCTGGAATTAAAACTATATTTTTATTAGCAATTTTGAAATTTTACATGATTAGACTGGGAAGAAAAGAAAAGCAAACCAGAGGCTGAATAATTACTGGGACACACTTACTTTGCATCTGAAATACTATTAAAGCCCTTCTGCACCCCTTCACGCTTTGAGGTGCAGATGGTTCAGTCCACTCACAGTTGAACTATTTTGTATTGATAATCTTATTTTTTAGTTTAATAATGTTTATTTGTTGCATTTTTTCCCAGTGTAGAGCAGAAACAAAGCTGAAAGTAAAAGAATGAATAACCCCTGCATTAAATGTACCAAAGTCATTGTCTAATTTGTGTTCTTTCAGTGATGGATACTCATACCCTGACTACCTGAAGATTGTGAGAAAGCTGCTGAAGGAAAAAGGCATTGAATAACAGATGACACAGACGGCTGAGTGGATAGATGAATGCAGACACTTAAAACTACACTTTATCCATGAATGGCCAGATCAATAACATATTATCTGATGTTTGTTGTTAATAGTTAATCTTGAATGCAATCACTGCATTATTCCATTACTGCTGTTCTTACTCTGGAAATATATTTATTATGACATGTATTAACTCCAACTTTTGCTGATGTCTTATGTGCATTAACAAGTTTAAAGTCCTGTAGTGTAAAGTAAAGTAAAGTATCATGCCCAATAAAATGATTCTTTGAGTGCTCCTACAAGTCAGAGCAGTCTTTTGCAATAGAGTAGCATTTCTCTTTAGATATGCCACTGATGCACTGGTTTCAACATTGGTATCAATGTTGGATTAAACAAACAAGAACTCTTAACCCTCTATGGCACCATACCAGCTTTTCAGACCTCACTTTGCCCATTTAATTTTCTTTTAACAATTAATCATTGGCTTAACACAATCTTTGTCAAAAGTTCACACACCATTTTCAAAACACACCCAGCGATAAAACCATCTAACTTCTGGGTTAGGGTTAGGGTTAGTGTTTGTTACACAGCGGAGTCATTCAAAACCCTGCTTCTTTTCAGAGGGATCATTTTGAACTTTGTGCAATCATGGCACTGACTATTCAGATAACCCTTCAGCAACACCCTGGGGAGATACATTTAAAACAGTGCTGTAATAGTGTGAATATCTGACACATTAGAGTATACTACTGTACATGCTGCTTTGATCTAAAACCTGACCTTTGCAATGTGGCACTGTCAAAACATGTAAGGAGTATATGCACAATAAAGTACTCTAGTCTAGTCTCTAGGAGCTGTATTTCCAGATGTAGCTGATGCACAGGTCCCAATCAGCCTTCGCATCATCTCATCCTGCATTTGTTCTTTTGTTAGGTTAATCACCTGTTTAATTGTGGAGATGTGTTCAGATGTATAACCAGTCGCCCTTTCACACATGTAGTACACACCCACATGGTCTATGCACACACTAGGAGACTGTCTGTCAGGCTGTTATCACCTACTGAAATACTCCATTTCCATGTCTCCGAAAAGAAAAACTGACGGCTCAGTAAGTAAACTTTATTTCTGTTTCAAAGCTAGAGTTACAAAGTGCAGCACACAAAACACGAAAATACCAGAGTTCAAGGTTTGGCGAAATGAAAACTAAATATAAAAAGAGCAAACTAAACTATTGAAGTAAAGATTCTAAAAAAAGGTTGGAAAGGTGAGTTTTTGAAATGTGACACTGACTCAGCTGAGCTCATACTGAGAGGCAGTCCACAGCATTAGAGCTAAAACAGCAAAAAAGTGGTCCCTTTTGTCTTGAGCCTGGACTGTGGAAATTAAGCATTTAGTTTTCAGATCTGAGGTGTCCAAGTGGTGAACCAGAAAGACACTCAGAGAGCACAGACCTCTGCCATGGCCAATAGTTCACTCTTCTGTGATATGCAAATCTGAAAGCACAACCACTCTGTCTGGATATAGTTCCAAACAGTCTTGAAGGAGTTCCCAGAGGTGCTGAGGACATATTGGCTGCTTTTCTTTCACTCTATGGTCTAACTCATCCCAAATAATCTCAGTTGGGTTTAGGTCAGGTGATTGTGGAGGCCAGATCATCTGACACAGCTCTCCATCACTCTCCTTTTTGATCAAACACCCCTTACAAAGCCTGGAGGAGTGTTTGGGCTCATTGTCCTTTTGGAAAACAAATGATGGTCCCGCTAAGCACAAATCAGATGGAATGGCATGTTTCTGCAGAACGCTGTGGTAGCCATGTTGGTTAAGTGTGCCTTAAATTTTGACACAGTGTCATCAGTGTGACAGTGTTATTACAAAGAGGTTCTTTCTGTCACAGTATGACTGATGTTAAATGTTCATAAGAGTGAAGGATTGTGGGTAGAAATTTTCCTTGTGTCTGGTGTATTCGGCATACAGTGACGTTGTTTCCTGACATGTATAAGTCCTGGATGGAGCTGTCCTGACAGTCTGCTGTAGTCTCTTTCTCTCCCGTTGGGTGGCTAATCCAAACCAGACAGAGAATGGAAGTGCAGAGACCAGACTGGATTAAGGTGTCTGGGGCCAACCAGAATTACATCAGTTTAACAGCAGAAAATTGCTGGTCATCCAGGACTGTATGTCTTTAAGACAGACTTGGAATTTAGTTAACTGATTGGATTCATCTGGCTTTATTGATAAGTATAATTGAGTATCATCTGCATAACAGTTGAAATTAATGGAGTGCTTCCTGATAATATTACCCAGAGGAAGCATATATAAAGTAAATACTATTGCTCCAAGCACCAAACCTTGTGGAACTCTATGTCTACCTTTAGTGTGGACAGAGGACTCATTGTTGACATGTACAAACTAAATCTAATGAGAGGTTTAATTACTGTCCTGTTTGACTTTGCCAGTGGTGGTATTAACTTTGTTTAGGTTTTTATGCAGAACTCCTCTCCTGTTTGACTCAATAGATTTAGATTTAAATGGTTGGGGGATGGACACAGTCTCTATGGGATGTTGGGTGGGTGACTGTTCTAATGGAGGAGCAGAGAAGCGTGTAAGACTGCAGCTCTGCCTCCTGGTCTCGACTCTGGATTGTCAAGTTTTTGGACTTATAAACGTAGCCATATTTCTAGATAAGAGATGAACGCAGAGGTAAGTCCACAAACAGGATCCTGGTGTGTGTTCCTGGGGAGTCGAGGTGTTTTAGGGGGGGCAACATCAGTTCAGACCAGGCCAGGTTGGCTGAGAACTGGTTTTTCAGCTTTCCAGTGTAGCTCCTCTTTGCTCTTCTGATGTCCTTTGTCATTGTGTTTCTGGTCTGGTTGTACAGGATCCTGTCCCCTCTTCTGTAGGCCTCCTTCTCAGCCTGACAAAGCTGCCTTTAGCAGTAAACCAAGCTTTGTTGTTGTTGTATTTGCAGAAGATTTTGGTTGGCACACACATGTCCTCGCAAAAACTGATGTAGCATGTTGCAGTGTCGAGATCATCCAGGTCTGTAGCAGTATTTAAAAAAAAACGCGCAAAGCAGGCCTGTAATTTCTGCTTTACCCCATCGGTCCATCTCCTAACAGTCTTGACCACAGACTTGACAGATTTTAGTTTCTGCCTATAAGTGGGGAGAAAATGAACCCCTCATGGCTGAAAACCCTCAAACTATTGTTATGTAGAACACACTTGATTGGCTACAGCTTTACTGCTTTGTCAAGGATTTTAGACAGAAAGGGAAGGTTAGATATACAGTAGGTCTGAAATTGGCTAAAATGCCTGAATCAAGAGTCTTTTTAAAGAAGAGGTTTATAGTAAAGAAGGGCTAAGTAAGGATAGGACTTTCTTAAGCAGCCCAATTGGGATGATGGTGTAGATGCAGATCCATCCATCCATCCATAATGAATTTTGTCTCAAATAGTTCAGGAAGTTCAGGAAGTCATTGCTACTGAGTTCTAAAGGAATAGATGGATCAGCAGATGAAGTTCTGGCTCTTTCGAATGTGGTGTCGGGGTGCGGTTGCATCACCTGAATCCACAGAACATGGCTTGCCTGTTTCTCAAGATGTGACTCCGCCCTGCGTGTCAGGAAGATGTTGACATCCTCTATTTCAGTATTTGGTCAGTATGCAAACAGCAGTGGGTCCAAGAAAGCAGTAAGGAGGCTCCGCAGGTGGTGTGGGACCAGCCTCTCAAAAGTCTTCATGGCATAACATAAGTGTCAGGGGTCTGAAGTTGCTGAGAATGCTGGAACATAATTTCTTCAGGACCGGAAGAATGCAAGACCTCCTCCCCAAATTTAGCATCTTCATTAACCTTGAGGAAAGACTGAAGAGGTGTTGCACAAATCATGCTAGCTGCCTGGCACATGCTTTGAGAGCTCTGAGACTAATGCTATCTGGCTCACTGTCTTATTTAGTTTAATGTCTGGAGAGCCTCTTTTCCACATGGCTGGGGGTAAGAGTGGGACTGTAGGAGAGTGAGAGGGGGGGTCACAGAGGGAGGTGGGGGTTGTAATGCTATGCCATTTATGGGTTATGGGTGTACTGAAAGAAGGGGGGGTAGACATTGCGGCGAGGGCAGCAGACTCTATAATAGACGCCAGCTCTGTCCTGATGATGTGCTGTGCTGTTTTCACCACCCTCTGTAGATCCCTGCATTTGAGAGTGATGCTATTGCCTTCAGGTGGTGCTACAGACAGTTAGGATACTCTCAAATGTGCACCTATAGAAGTTGCAGACTATGGTGGAGTCCATGCTGAGCCTCCTCAGCCTGTGTAGGAAGTTGAGCTGTTGTCTCACTGCCTTTGTTGGTGTTTATGTGGTGGACTCCATACAAAGGTCACATGATAACAAAACAATGTCATGAAATCTGAGCAAACTGCATCCACTGGGGAGGCCAGAGCAGACCTTGTGCTAAGATGTTTTTGTCAAAAATATAGCAACCATTTATTGTGAGATATCAAATACAATGTTCCTGTGACAAAGCTTTTTGTAGAAAGACCTGTACCATAATACTGTTGTTTTGGATTAAACATCACATTGGTCATTTTCACCATGATGCAAACCAGTGCAGTCACTGTTGTTAGATGATTTGATCATCAAGTCTTTGTTAATGTCAACATTTGTCTTGTCCAAAGACCCCACTGCTGTTTGCTGAAGACTCATTAGGACACATTAAGAAATAAGAGAGGTTCCACTGCACAACTGTTCCAGGAGGAGGTTGCGGGAAGAATTCTGCAGTCTATTGTGCTTATTTTTTCTCTCCTACCTTTATGCCCTACCTAAAGGCTTGCCACTCCCTTATTGGTCCATATTGCCAAGTGTGAACTTTCCAGTTTAATGCAGGCCTGATGTTCTCTTCAAACTGAATTACAGCCAGGTCCTTGCGCTCACAATAAAGTATAATCTCATTTGGGAGGCCTCTGTCATCCAGGAGCTTCTTAAACCACTTTCTCCTGGACGTTCACACACACACACACACACACACACACACACACACACACACACACACACGCACGCACACACACACACACACACACACACACACACACACACACACACACACACACTCTCATCTGTCCACCCCTGGCAGGTCACACAGCCTGTCAAATCTGTCTTCTCTGCAACACACTCACCCACAAACACACACATCAGGGACACACACGGCTGGAGTACTGTTTATAGCTCCAGGGGCAGCTGTATACCCCGGCCCACTCTATTCAACTGTGGGAGAGGAGGCTCACGATTTTTCATTTGCCAGCAGTATAATCCTTTCTTCTACATATTTTTTCTAGTCAGCTTTGAAAAGAAATAACCTGTGGGTTTGAAGCCTAAATGGGAAAGTTGTGAACCAAATAAACGCGGCATAGATATTTTATGTGTCCGCATTTTCCTCCCTTCTCTGTCATCACTGTCGTTTTGTTAGTGGTGATAAATGATCCACAGCAGTGTTTCATTAAGCTTTTTAATTTGGCCCACAATTAGAGTCCATCCTTTTTGGAAGACAAAGCAGGTTGTGCGTCTGGTAATTACAAGACTTGGGGATGGAGGATGTCTGGAATGGATGTAATCTAGATATCCATCTTCTGCTGCCAGAGAAAGCCTACATACAATCTATTCATTTATTACGATCATCAGTGACAGAAGGACGGACGGATGGACACGCATACAGACCTGATCAGGACCTGTAGTGGCCATGTAAAGTCTTGTGCTTTAGAAGGAAACTTCTGTGTTCATTGTTCTGGTGGTCACTGCCACATCAAAGCATGTGATGAGCAAAGCATGTCCTTGTTCCCTACTGACAGTCAGGATTGGTTTCTTTTGTCCACAGTCTTTGTCTATCCCTAACAACTGGTCATACTGGTCAGCTTCTGTCTGTAAAATAAAAAAAACAAAATAAAATAACTGGTGAAACCAAGATTGCTCTACGTTTTGGATATCTGAAAATCAGTGGAATCAGATGACTACCAAAGGGATTCCGCAGGATTTCAAAGAGTCATGTTATCGCTTCCTTCACATTCATCCTCTCACTCTTTATCCCTCAATAAGCAGCCCTTTCCTCACCCATCACAATACTATCAGTACCCAGGCCATAGGCAGCCAGACATATGCCTTCCCCTGTGCTCTCACTTTATCCCCTCACAAAGACTCTACAATGGCCCATGTAGACATATTGTACAGTGAGGTTAGCACCAGCCATGCTAAGTGGAAGTGTGTGTGTGTGTGTGTGTGTGTGTGTGTGTGGTCTTGCAGAGCAGACTTTTGTACTCTACCAGATCTTCTGTTATGTGATAGGATCTTCACCTCTTTTTCCTTTTCTGCTCAAGCATTCTCTTCATTGAAGATGGAGAAATGTGATAGCATGTGACTATGACAATGTCCTTATGTCTGCTTTCTTAGTCTATTCAGAGGGCAGTGAAGGTGTTTCAGAATGCTGACTCCCTGTGGGCAACCATTCATCCTGCATGAAGGAGATGATTTTAGTCTTTGTGGATTTTAGGGATGGAGATGGAGACCTTTGGCTGAGAAAAATCCTGAATGTGGTTAAGTGAATGTCAGAGATGTGATGTTAGAAAATAAAACATTTTATGCCTACAGCAGGTCATAAAATCAAAACTTTTGTTAAATATGTTAAACATAATAATGCTGGGTATGCATACATATAACCTACATACATCAACAAATATATAAATCTGCTTGGCAATAACTCTGTTTCTGATTCAGATTTCTAGACGATGCTCAGACAATATTTGATGCACAGTGTGCGGGGGAAATGAGGAGAAATGTTCCAGCAAAGAAGGATTTTCACAGGCAGCATCGCTGATGGGTTTGAAAACTTAAGCTAATTAATGACCAGCACGCTTGAACCCGCCTCTCACACTAAGCCAACGATATATTTCCACATCAGATTCATCATTTAATGTTATTAAGGGTACATTTGACATTTGGAAAACATAGAGCAGATGTGTTGTAGTGATTGTTACTGTGGCTGGAGGAAGGATGAAGATGTTCACCTTCTCCACAACTGTTTATTCTTATTTATGTTGTTCATGTGCTCCTCTCAAAATCCAGTAGGAGCTGATATTGACCTCACAGTCATGTGTGTCCAGGAAGTTAGACCAGTAGATTGACAGACGTATGTAAGCATCTGATTAATTGTTCAAGAAGCTCCAACTTGTGTGCTTGACAATGTTTGACAGCCCCTCATACCTCCTAGGCTGGAGGGTTGTAGGTCTGAGCTACAAAAGCTCTGGTCTGCTTTGCTACTGAGTTTGTAGCCACCCGAGGATTAATTCTCCACCTTGGCCTTGAACTCGAGCCTCAGGATCTGTGTGTGGTGTCTGCAGCTCCATGTAGATGGATGGGTGGTCATGTTCTGCCTCTAAACACCACTCCTACATCCTCCCATTCAGTGATTTATGGTCTTTTAGTGACAAATCACCCCTGAAGTTCCAGGGGGGGGGGGGCAATCAATGCCACAAGGTTTTTCTTTCACCCCTTTGAGTCAGAGCTGGGCTTTCTTAGATCCTAGTTGTTTCACTTTTATTCATTTTCTTTTTGGATCTCTGTGCTTCTACATCTCAGTGAGCAGACTCAACCCTGTATTTTAAATGATCAAAATGAACAAAGTAAAGCTTTACTTTCAGTTAACAGGAGGCTGTAAATACATTCCTTACCTTAAAACTGAAAAAAGCAAAAGAAGACAAAACAATTCCCTAAAGCCTTCATGTTCTTTCATTGTGATGGAAACAACAGAAAGTGGAAAAGAATGACAAACAAGTCAAGTTTCAAGTCAAACATACTGAGGGTCAAAACATTAAAAAAATCCTGCACTGAAACCTATTCTGTGCTATCCATATTCTTTCATTTCAGCTCACGTTTCAATGAGCACATTTAAACCATACAGGGAACAGACCTTGTTGGACAAGTCTGATAGCAGGTACTGCTGTCACCCATCATTTAATCACTTCAATAATAACAACAACAACAACCAACAACATTTGCTTCATTCTAAAGTATAATATGTTATTTAGGGTTGTGGTTTGTGGAACTTATTTTCATGATGCTCAACTACAAAATCTATGAGAACATAATCCAATCAAGAATGATCACTTAAATTTGCACATTTATCAAAATTCCCAGTGAACTCCACTACAAAGCCATAACAAGACAGAAAAACACCTGTAAATTCTGTTATAAGGTGAAATTTTGGAATGGTAATTTGGGCAGAAAAGAGGAAAATAAAAGCCATATGAGCCATTACACACACACACACACACACACACACACACACACACACACACACATACAACAACACAAACACACACACACTATCCACAAAGCTTAAAGGTCAAACCCTGGAGAAGATTGGCTCTTCCATATTGAATAATAAATGTGATCGTCCTCTGTGAGGGCGTTTTTCAGGTTAAACAAACAGGATGAGCTGATTAGTCTGAGACTAATACCGATGACCAGCAAAGTGTCATCTGTTTCGCACACCAAAATGGGGTCTGGGAAATGTCACATCAGGGGGTGGGGGGGTTGAAGGTGCTGGAGTACACAGAAGCATGGTTATATTCATAGAAATTTCATAGTTCTGCCTAAATATGCATTGGCCTCACAGTGCTAAACAGACTGTAGACTGAGGTGAGTTTGGTAAGTGAGCAGTGGAATCAGCAGTGTACAGCTAAGCTGAACAAGACACTAATGTGTCAAACTGATTAGCTTTGAAGGTTGCTGAAGCACCAACAAAAATACCTGAAGATTTTGACGGAATTCTATAGACAGAAAAATACACGGGTAAAAGAAACTCTAGATTGTCTGTACAGTCTAACTACAGACAACTCAACAACCATTATCGTTATTGTTATCTGTCAGCTGATCTCTCTCATCATGCAGTAGGCAGCTGGTCAGAGGAGAGCAGCTGTCCTCTTTAACAATTGTAGTTTAAGTTTGTTTTTTTGAAAAACTGGACTAAACACCCTCTGGAGTGTCCAGGGAAGGTGGCGGAGGAAGAAGGGCAAGAAGAATGGTTATGTTGTGAAAGCTTGTGTGCGCAATAACAAGGACAACTTAAGTAGCTAGAGCTGTGACGTCTCCAATTTTCATGCTTCTGATGGCGCTTTTCCACTAGCACCTACTCGGCTCGACTCGACTCAGTCTTTAGGGTTTTCCACTAGGTGATAGTACCTGGTATCAGGTACATTTTTAGTACCTACTCAGCCGGGGTTCCAAGCGAGCTGAGTCAAGTCGAAAATGTGACGTCAACAGACTGCAGGCCACTGATTGGCCAGGGAGTGACATCACTAGATGAGTCATGTGAGCAACTCGTTCACAAGAATCAAACCCGCCGTTTTTAAAACCCTGGCAACAGCAACAGTGCGTTTTTATTATTTCTGTGAATGAGGTAAACGGCTACACGCAAACCAAACACTCCATGTCCTTAGTTGTGTTTGTGTTTGTGTCGCATACAAATTACGCCACTGGAGTTTCGGGCTGCCTTGCTATGACGACCCCACCCACTTTGAGGTGCTACGTAATTGTAATGGAAAACGACCGAAACCGAGTCGAGTAGAGTTGAGCTAAAACTGTGTAATGGAAAAGCGCCATAACATGAGCAAACAGGCTGCGTTTCTTGTTTCAGTATTTCCTACTTTGTTGTGCTGCAGCTACAAACAGCAGCTAAAGTCAAAGTCAAAGTGTTTCTCCACAGCCAAGATGAACCTCTGGTCATCTGTGGTATTAAAAACCCTCTGGCCTGGTACCCCAGATTAGAAAATAATATGTGGTGCTGCAGGAATACACACACAGGGTGTTTTATTTTGAAAATTCTCTTTCTCTTCTCTTGCCGTTTGCTTCCTGCCCGCCTCATCTGTTCTGTGTTGCTCCACACAGTTGCTGCCACTGTCAGAAATAGCCCAGGCACCCACCTTTAGTGGAGTGGAATGTCAAGTTGTTTCTGGTGGAATTTGAAGAGTTAACTAGAGCAGACGCGATTTGGCCGAGAGAGACTGTGCTGAAAGGAGCCCATAGTAAGGCTGGAGCTGCTACAATCAGCAGCCCCTGATGCTAGATGGCAGAATAAATACCTTAGAGAGATGAAAAATGCTCCAAATGTTTCAGTGTTTGTTAACCAGAAACACTGTTCTTCTAAGCACGACATAAGGGTGGGCTTGCACTGTCTAGTTTCTGACATCAAAGTCTGATTGGCACTGGTCTACCTGTTTGATCGATTAAAAACTTCACCATACTTTCTATGTAGAGATTACAGGTTTTGATGTGCTACACTCAAAAACAGGTTTACAAAGTGCTAAATGATTAGAGTCAGTGACCCTGATAATTGGTAACATAGTAAAAGAATTGTGATAAAAAAAGGGTTAAAAGGCAAGAATACAAGTTCAATACAATATGTGCTGTAATTAAAATAAAATTCATTTGTTAGCAATAAAAAGTAGTCTTCAAACAAGATTTAAATTACAGACTGATAAGCATAATATGCATAAGCATGTGTGAGGAGAGTCATGTGATGATGCCTGTGTACTGGACAAAGGTACAAACGGTACAGACTCTGTAGTGGCATCTATACTCAGGAATAGATAGATAGATAGAATAGATAGAAATACTTTATTGATCCCCGGGGGAAATTCTGGAGTTACAATAGCATAGAAGTTAAAGTGACCACCACCATGAATACAAACAAATAAATAAGCAAAATAAAAATTTACAAAATGTTGTAAGTAAACAAAATGCTATAAGTTAAATAAATACAAAATGTTATATCACTATAAAAAGTACCAGATGTAATGTGCAGGGTAACACCAAAGTGCAAGTTAAATAAAAACTGTAGTTCAAGTTTTTAAATACAGTAGTAACATGTTCATGTTAAATGGCAGAGGGTGCTGAGAGCTCTCTGCCAGCCAGAGCTGAGTTATTGAACAGGGTTACGGCTGTTGGCAGAAAAGATTTTCTGAATCTGTCCTTGTGACAGCGGAGCTGAACCAGCCTGTTTGAGAAGCTGCTCCGCTGTCTGTCCAGTAGTGGGTGGAGTGGGTGGTCAGGATTGTCCAGAATGGACAACAGTTTGTTCATGGTCCTTCTTTCCACCACCACTTCAAAGGGTCTGTTTTACAGCCAATCACAGAGCTACTTCATGAGTTTGTTCAGTCTGTTGGTGTCGCCGGCTTTGATGCTGCTCCCCCAACAGACCACTGCGCAGTACTGCTGGCTACAACAGACTGGTAGAAGATCTCCAGCATCTTGCTGCACACGTTGAAGGATCTGAGCTTCCTCAGGAACGAGAGGCGGCTCATCCCCTTCTTGTACACAGCATCAGTGTTGGTCCTCCAGTTCAGTACATTGTCAATGTGGACGCCCAGGTACTTGTACACCTCCACAGTGGCAATGTCCTCTCCCAGGATATTCAGGGGGGGGAGGCTGAGATCCACCAAAGAGTGACACCTCACAATGTGATCGAGGACCCTTAACTGGGCTATCATTTGCTCTCTGACATGCAAAGCATCAAAAACACATAGACTATGAGATTTGAGTGGACAAAAGTCAAAGGGCACCTCGGATAGAATGAGGTTCCCATTGGTTAGTGCAGCAACTGCAGAGGACAGGAGTTTTACACTTAGATCTGTGGAGCTCTCGACGGTTTCAGCACATTGTTTAATTGTTCAGCCCACAACTGCCCTGGTCTGGTTGACTCACTGAGGGGAAAATGAGAAAAAGAACAAGGTCACTGGGGGAACTGCACCCCAGGAAATACTGTACCAAGAACCTTGAATATTGCTTTGAAAATTGACACAGACTTGTTACTGACAAGACATGTTTTTACAGTAAACCAAACTAATCGAATGGACAGGGACTCCAACTGCTGGGCAGGAAATATTAACAAAACGAAAACTACAAGAACCAATTAGGGGAATAAAAATGATGCAAGTAAAAATAAAAAAGGCTTTAATACAAAATCTAAAAATTGCCACAAAACCAGAAACTGAGCTGAGGCCACTTGTGGAGAGGCAGACTCACTGAGTGTCCAGGGGTGCAAACACTCCTCAGGTGCAACACTGCAACCCTCACAGCAAAAATGGTGCAATGTACATTTGTGTCCCAGCACTTTTCTTCACATGCATGCGGTGTAGGGACTTAAGTAACAAACAAATAACCTGGTTGGTTGGATAATGAGTAACAACAAAACAGTGGCAAAACAGTAGCAGTCGAACTTAGAAAGGAAGAACAGGAATTACGGAATTGAACAATTGCTGCATTCATTGACACTGGGAGAAAACGCTCTAAAAACTGGAACCTGAACCTGGAAACTTGAGGGTAACTTACTTCCAACCCCATGGGTCATGTGCGCTTTACATGAGTTATAGCACTGGCTTTGAGGTTACATTGTCTTTTTCCATAGGGGGAAGATTTGTGTGTTTCCTTTGAATGTCAGAAATGTTCCCATTCTATTTGGAGCATGGTTATTATAGTTAACTAAAACTAACTAACTAATATTTTAGTTGACTGAAATAAAAATGAAAACAAAACATTAAAAAAGCACAGAAACATAAACTGAAACTATATTTTGAACTTCGACACTAACTAGAATAAAATCTGAATATAGAGGAAATGTCTTTAGTTTGAGTATTTGTCAGTTTTTTGTCAGATTTGTGGACACGAGCAGCCTGAGGAGGCGTTGGTGTGTCTGTTTGCTGAGACTGGGATGTCTACGTGACTGGGAGGCAGCTGCCTTCACTAACTGATGTGTTTAGATAGAAAACCAACTCTGAACACCCCCATATCATAATAATAAGACTAAAACTAATAGTGAAACTAAACTAAAAGTTTTAAGTTTTAAACAGTAAAAACTGAAGTAAAATGAGCAAACAGTCTCTGGAAACTAACTGAATTCAAAAGTGAAACCTGAAAATGAAATAGAATTAAAAACTGATGAGAAATACAAACTATAATAGCTCTGGTCTGCATGGTCACATGATGAAGACACAATGAGACTGAATCCGCCCCCCAAAACAGAAGAGGAAAATGCTCAAAGAGAAAAATGAGCCTGCAGTGTTGTCAGTCAGAGAGGAAGTGGACTGCAGTCTCCAGGCCCGTGTGAGCTGGCCCTGGTCTCGCCAGTCTTTACCAGGTACTGGAGGGTCAGACAACAGTCATCTCAATTTGTTCTATCATGACTGTTCAACACTGGCCTGCCACAAAACATCTGCAGGCTAAACCACAGTTCATTTGAATATTCATTTTCCCCAGAGGTTCAATCTCAAAGTTTTTTTTATGGATTTTGAAGTGTGACAGGGACATGTCCCCCCATCCTCAGTGAAAATGATTCCCAGGCCAAAGATTCAAAGTCCAAAGAATAACGATGTGAAATGCAGGGTAGAGTAAAAAGCTTCTTCTCTGACCCCCTCTCCACTTTTCAATTGCAAGTTTCACACACAAAAGAACACTGAGTGCAGCATTACGTTTTTGCTAGGGATGCATTTGCTTCCTTTCTGAATAAATGTCTCTGTGCTGGGATTTAAGGTGCGCAGCTCCCTCCTTTATTCCTTGATAAGAAAAGTATCCTGCCTCACCCCTAATGGCTGATGGATATTTGCCTTTTCTCATCTGCCTCGTAAAGAGGCAGGGAAGAATGACAGATGAGGCTGGAGGAAAGAAGGAAACATTTGGAGGATATATTCTGTAGCAGTTGGTCTGTCTTTGTAATGATAGAGGTCGCACATTAATGTCAGAAAAGTACAGTTCCTTGTGGCTTACTCACTGTGTCTTCTTTTCTCCACCCATCCGCTACTCTTTTCTCCTCCTTTGTCTCATGGCCTTCTCTCTATCTGCACATTTTGGTCTCTGGACTCCAATAAATGTCACCCTGCATCATTCACTCTGACCGGCGGCCAATTCTGAAGCCAGACGACTCAGAGATGGCCTGTAAGAGGCCATCCATCCTACCTAAGCCCCACTCTTTTCATCATGGTCTCTCCATCCACTGCATTCCCTCATTCCTTCTCATTTTCAATGTTACCTTCTTCTTTTGGTTTTATGTCTTGGCTCTTCATGTCTCTCTACCTCACACTAGCAAATGATCACATATGTCTTTCATTTTTGTCTTTTTCACTTTCAGTTTTCCATTGTTAGCATTTAAAGCAGCAGGGTCCCCTCTTTTTTTGTTCCGAGGGTTTACTCCTGACTAGTGAGCAGGGGGTGGGGGTAACGGTAATATTTCTAGTATGTGTGAGAGTCTCAGCAGGAAAAGAGTTAGAGCAAGATTCCTCACAGTGGAGCTGGAGCTGGAGCTGGAGTAATGCCATCCAGCGTAGCTAAATTGTTACAAAATGTGTCTCTCAGGTCTTTAGGACCAAGCACAATAACTTTTTTGTCTAATTTAGTCTGAGTTTAGCAGCAGGAAATTGCTGCTCATCCAGGACTTTATGTCATTAAGGCAGACTTGGAGTTAAGTCGACTGATTGGGTTCATCTGGCTTCATGGATAAAAATATTTGGGTATCATCTGCATAACAGTGGAAATTAATGGAGTGTGTCCTGATAATATTACCCAGAGGAAGCATATATAAGGTAAATAATATCACTCCAAGCACCAAACCTTGTGGAACTCCATGTCTAACTTTAGTGTGGACAGAGGACTCATTGTTAACATGTGCAAACTGAGATCGATCTGATAAATAGGACTTAAACCAGCTTAATGTGGTTCCTTTCATGCCAGTGAAGTGTTCCAGTCGCTGTAACAGGATGTGATGGTCAATGGTATCAAATGCAGCACTCAGGTCTAACAAGACCAGTACAGAGAGAAGTCCTCTGTCTGATGCCATAAGGAGGTCGTCTGTAACCTTCACCAGTGCTGTCTCTGTGCTATGGTTCACTCTAAAACCTGACTGAAAATCCTCAAATAGACTATTAGAATTTAGAAAATTACACAGCTGATTAGCTACAACTTTCTCCAGGATCTTGGAGAGAAAGGGAAGGTTGGATATAGGTCTATAGTTAGCTAATACACCTGAATCAAGAGTGGGCTTTTTCAGAAGAGGTTTAATTCCTGCTACTTTGAAGGACTGTGGTACGTAGCCTGTTAGTAAAGACTGAATGATCATATCCAGTAAGGATGTGTTAATTAAGGGCAGGACTTCCTTAAGTAACCCAGTAGGGATGGGGTCTAGGAGAGAAGCTGACGGTTTGGATGAGGAAATCATTGAAGTAAATTCAGGAGGTTCAATGGGGAGAAAAACAGTCCAAATGTACATTAAGCCCAACAACTATTTCCATGATTACTAAGTCTGAGGTTGAATCAGAGCCTGTTGAGGGCAGGAGGTGATGAATTTAGTCTCTAATAGTCAGAATTTTATCATTAAAGAAGCTCATGAAGTTGTTGCTACTGAGCTCTAAAGAACCATGAGGATCACTGGAGTTCTGGCTCTTTGTCAGCCTGGCTAACGTGCTAAACAGGAATTAAGGGGTGTTTTTATTTTCTTCTATCAGTGAGGAGTAATAGGCGGCTCTGGCATTACAGAGGGCCTTCCTATAGGTTTTCAGACTGTCTTGCTAGATTAAGCAGGATTCTTCTAATTTGGTGGCAAGTTCAAGTTTTCACAAATTTTGCTTACGTTCGGCTTTAGTGTTTTCCAGGTTGGATGTGAAAGACTAAGAACAAGGCTTTCAAATGAATTAGAGTTAAGTTTAGGTCTAGGCTTGATTAATAAGCTAGAGTTGAAAATGGCAGCAACCCCACAGTCACGTAGTCTGAGTCTGATTGGTCAGACCATGTGATCAGTGTGTCTTGCTCAAGTTTCTGCCTCCAGCCAGACAGAAGCAGAACCGAGACATGATCTTATTTGCTGAAGAGAGGATAAGGAAGGGCCGTATATCGTGGGGTGTGGTGGAACTGTGGTCTTACCATTGTGTGTTGGACAGCTGATGTGCTGGTAATATCTTGACAGGAATTTGGTGTTAGATCCTCTGATTTGACCTGAGAAAAAACTTCCAGTTCGTTCTGCAACCACTAGGTGATGCTCGTAATTCGAGATCTGTATAATGTTTGCATAATGTGGGTCCCATTACTTGTCCTTTGAACCCTGCTGACAACCATTTTGTTTTCCTTGCACTCCTTGGTGAAAACCATCTATGAGCATCTTCTTTTAGTTTTTACAAGATGTCTATATTTGCTTTAACTTTTAATTGGCATTCATTTTTAGGAGCCATGTTTTTTTGCTTTATGCACAATTAATTGTCCACCATGTAACCTGTTCTGTTCTGCTAGTTTAACTATATTGATAGCCATACACTGTTTATCAGATAGACTTCATGAGGCCTATAATACATGATGGAAATACATATTAATGGGCCCCATTCTCAGTGTTTCTTTTATTTTTTCATTTCAGTTTCGCTCTATTCTCATACTGTCAATACAAAGCTCAATAACTCACTCCCTGACTACAGTATGTTGGAGTTATCTGTCTGTCTAGTTAAGGAAGGGGATGTGACAAGGGCAGACCATCCCCATCCACAATCAAAGCAGCCTCTGGCTGTGAGGTCTCAGGCCTGTCAGTAACTCCATATAGCTCCTCCGGGGCTTCGTTGGTGTCACTGTGGGGTGGGATGAACATTACACATGCGTACATCTGTCATGCTGTGAGGATGGACGATGTTAACTCCCTCAGGACATAATCAGGATCATCCAGTCATACGATGCTTAGGTTGGAAGAGCAGCCTGTAGAATGGATTGAAAATGAACAGCTTCCTTGAGTTAATTATGTGATAACTGTCCAGTCGGAGCTGAGTCCGTACCTACAACACACACACAGAGCTACAGCTTCGTGGAGGCCTGGGGCTGTGCACCACTGTTACATTACGCCTGTCTGTCCCTCTCACCAGCAACATTCCCACTTCCTCAAACCGATTCATTTCCATGCTCTACCCGCCCACCAAAAGCCCTGACTTTCCCTACAGCCCCTGTCACCTGACCTTCCCCACTCACCCCTTTCCACTTTCAGCCCTGCAGTATTTAACCATCCCCTTCACACTCGCGTCTGGCCAGATCATCAAAGTTATGTTGCAATGTGCTTACGTCTTTGCTTTAACATCTCCTGTCTGCCTGGCTGTACCTGGGCCAGATAACAGATAATAACCCTGTAACACTACCTTGGTATACCCCCATATTCATCTGATGGGAAAAGCATTCAAGTCACCATTCAGACTCAGTCTCAGTGTCAAGTCAGCTTTATTTGTCAATTCTCCACATGTACCATACATACAGAGGAATCGAGAAGACGTTTCTCACCATCCCACGGTAACAGAAAACTGAATGTCAGATCAGATCAGTCACTAGCTACTGAGATCCCTCCCATACGTGGTTAGTCCTGCACGTGTGATCACTAATTCATTTAGAGACAGCAAATGTTCTTTGCCCTGTCTGCTGTTTGGCAAATATTAATGCAGTTAAACTTAAAAGGTCTATGATTTCTTCCTTGTTTTACACAGATGCTGAATAACATATATCATAACATAGGTAAACGGTCAGTGACAAATGTAGTACTATGATCTTATGATATGACATAACAAACATTTCTGAAATAAGGGGGACATTAAGCACAACAATTGTGCATTTTGTGATGTAAGAAACTCATCTGGCACAGAGTACTTTTGGTCCCTGATTTTTACAAATGGTCATCAAATAGATGCTAAATGTTCCTAAATTATGCAGAAAACTGATTTTATGACTCTTGATGATTGCTATGCTGTGTTCAGGCTGATTAAATCAGATGTCATAATACCAGGGGCATGATTCTTCCCTCTTTATGTTTAAGTGTTTTAAAAGCTTTTAACCTGAGAAAAACATAATTGTCAAATAAAAGAAGCATCAACACTTGAGGGTCAAATTTCACCCACTTGCCTTTATCTAGTCTCTAACCTGTGACCAAGCCCACTTAGTTGGGCTGGCAAGGAAACCAGTAATCTGCTGTCGGAGTACTGCACACGTGTCACCGAGACTCACCAACTAATCCATCACAGCAAAGCACCAACTCCAATAGAATTAGAAGTTTTGTTTTACGTTTTTTGATATGCAATAGCAAATTCATATATTTTGCATTTCATTAACATACATATATAGTTGTATAATATAGAAAACAGTGGTCGGATTATATATGATACAACAACTGAGGAGGCGGGCTGGTGGGGCCAACGTCTGAACATGAGCAGTGCAATTAAAAAAAAGAACAATGACTAGTACAAAATGTTTTTTTTATTTTTGCCACAGAGAAATTTGAGTTGAATTTGATATGAATAACATGACGGACAAATTACATGTGCTCCTCTGCATTAGAGCGACAGAATACAGAATCAAAGTCACCTGTCCATAACCAGCCAATACCTTCAGTTATTCTTGTGTACTGATGGAAGGCTGAAGATCCTGTCATTCACACCCCCACGTTTGATTGGTTAGGCTTAGTCATGATGTTCTGATTGATTTCATCAGGAAAATGTTTAATGAGCTGATAAATCGGGTGAGAAGTCGACTCATTTTCTCATTGACTTCCATCTAATCAGACTTCTGTTTGGAGCCAGTGGAGTCGCCCCCTGCTGGACATTAGAGAGGATGCAGCTTTAAGGCTCTTCAGCTTCGGCCTCACTGTTCAGACCCAGAAACTACACTCACTTCTTTTATACAGCCTGTGGTCTTCTAACTTTTGATCTAATCAGCTTGAACACACCTTGGCAGTCATAAAATCAGTTCTGTAACATTCAAGAACATTTATCACATCTTTGGCAGCCATTTCATGGCCCACAGGGGCCAAATTTGCAGTGCTCTGATGTCTGGATATTTTCACAACATATAAACCTTTTGACCAAAGGTGTTGCTTTTACTGTAAAATGCACACTTGTTATGAATATTTCAACCTAGCTGCCCCACTATGATGATCTATGATCAAATTGGAGAGTTAATCATTGTGTCTTTTATTAAAGAACCATGAAACCCTCATGAAACCCACTTGGGTGTCCAGTCACCTTCCTGTCTGGCAAGTCTCCCTGCTCCCCCCTTTCTCCATCTGTCAACCACTTGACAGGGGCTGGCTATGTTAAATGAGCGCAGAATCCAATTGTGACAACCATTTATGTGTGATTAATGGGCTGGCCATACCCCAATGTGAACAACTAGAGGTCAAAGTGACATCAAAACCAGTGTAAATCACAGCAATTAATCCATGACTGATAAGACTTCCATTCATATGCCATCTATTTCCTGATTCGGCTCCAGGGATCACGATTTCTCACCTAATCAAGTGGGCATTTACATAGGTTTTACAAATGCCTTCTTTTTCTGTACAAAGTAAACACAGCGCAAATCCTTGTTAATTGTCTGCAATTTATGCCTGATGCTTTTGTTGCAGTTCTACTTAAAGCTCTATTAACTGATATTTTTGTATAATAATAATGCAAATGAATGCAGTGTGAATAAGCTCACAGGGATTTGTCACTCACCTCTTTTAATAGCTTTGAGTTCTTTTTCAGCTCCTTGTTTTGGTGATGATTCGTGTGGTTTTGTCCCTCCTAGCCTATTTTCTAGCTGCAGCCGGCAGACATTAACAGTAACCAGCTCTGATAAACCCACTGCATAGCAACTACCCAGCACCAACTGGCTCACTAAGTTACCATCCAGTGAAGAAAATCAAACACCTGAGTGTTCAACGTGTTATTTATTTATTTATTTTTATATATATATTTTTCAGTAGACTATAAACACCACTTGAAACTACTGCTGATTTTGTTCTGTGGGTGTGAACAGGTATTTGCATGCACACAACACATTAGCCACAAAGACAGGTGACAGTGTGTCAGGCTTGCTTTGAAATTCTTATGATCCCTTGTGGCCAAAAATGTAAGACGAAATCAGTGAATGCAGTTTTATGTAGGTTTTTTTGTACTTTATTGTTTTCTTGAGAAAAGGAAAGAAGAAAAGCTGAGATATTCTTCAATCAAAACAGTTCTACATAGGGCTGTCATGGACACTGCTGGAGCTTCCTGTTCCTAAACTCCACCCTCCTGCACACACCCCTCTGCTTTTCCTCCAGTCAGCACCTATCAGCTTTATCCCTCCAGTTCACCATCAACACCCTCTACCACCCCTCATCAGCTCATTAGTCCTCTGTATTAACACCAGTCACTTTGTCTAGTCCTTTGCCAGATCGTTGTTTGTGCTCTGCCTACTTCGTATCCTACCTGTCTGTTTGTATGATTTTCTGGGTATCTCATCTTTGTTATCATTCACACAGTTGTCAATGATGCAGGGAGACTGTGCCTTCACCGGACAAGGCTCACATGTCCAAGGAACAGGTGGCCTGAAGAACAACAGTTCTGACAACTGACAACTGTGTGAATGATGAAAAATAATGGAGCTAGGACCACAATCGTGTGGGTGAAAATCACCAGACGTTAGTGTTCTAGGGTTAATGGAATGCAGCCTGTGGCCCTTTGCTTTGGGGGGGGGGGGGGGGGGGGGGGGGGGGGGGAAACACTGTTGAACTATGTGCCATTCATTACTAGCACTAGAGTCTAATAACAAAATACTTCCGATTTAGATTTGGGGATTTAAAACTGTTTAAAGTTTTTAACACCTCTATTATGACCTGGGTTGCCAACTCTTTTCCAATGGCAGTAGCTAGCACTTGTGCCAGAAGTTTCTAAAAGTAGGCAGATGACATCATATGCACATTTGCATACTAATGAGGCCATCAAGCATTCAAATTGGTTGTGTTGATTACAGGAAGGGACAGATCACTTTAAGGCAAAAAAAGGGAGATTGAGAAATCTATGGCCAAATAACACATTGAACACATAGAATATTTGAAGTAAGAAAAATGTTTAAAAAATCTACAAGGGACGGAGCAGATCAAATGAACTATTCAAATATTTATAAATCAAACAATTTCCACATTTAATTTGTATTCTACTCTATGTTATATTGTACTCTGACAATAGTGAAAGCAATTTACAATTTTGCTGATTTAGGTTCAATAGGAACATCCTCAACAAAATATTTTAGTGGCATGAGAGCTATGGCACTTAAACTATAGTGCAACACTTTCTCATGCTTCCAAAAGCTCGAATCCAGACAAAATTTCATAGCGACAGTATGAACATAACCTATGGTGACCCAAACCAGTCTCACAGAAGTTCGTGAAATAATCCAAAAGGAAAATGTTACACTGTCAAGCTTCAGCTTGGATGCCAGTGGACTTTCCAACAATGATCCCAAGCAAAGTCCACCATGGCTTTGCTTCAGAAAAAGTCCTGGAAGATACTAGAGTGGATGTCACAGTCACCTGACTTGAATCCCATAAAAAATCTATGACAATAGCTATGCATCTGTTATGTCTCATCAAGTTTGTTAAGTTTAGTTAATGTGTTATCTATTTCCTGTTGACTTCCTGTCTTTGTGTGTTTCCTGCTCCTGTGATTGGTTGCCCCGCCCTGATTGTTTCTACCTGTGCTCCCTTCCTTGGTGTGTATTTTGTCTGTGTTTTCCCCTGTCCTGTACCCTTGTGTTGAGCATTCCAGTGGCTTTAGTCAGCATTAGTATCATGATGAGAGTGTTAGAGTCTAGTTAGGTTTGTATTTCAGTCAATCAATCTTTATTTATATAGCACAAATTCATAACAGTGTTATCTCAAGACGCTTTCCATAAAGAGCAGGTCTCTCTCTCTCTCTCTCTCTCTCTCTCCCTATATATATATATATATATATATATATGTATATATATATATATATATATAGTCAGTAGCAATATTAGCGCCTCCATCGCTCTTCTTTCACCCGTGATGCTCACCTCCTTTGTTTTATTATTCCAAGTGTCTCGATCTGTTAGTTTGTTTTATGTTGTGTGATTTTGGTCTTTTAAAGGGTTACTTTGGATACTTGTGGAACACACAGTCCATCCATCCATCCATCCATCCATCCATCCATCCATCCATCCATCCATCCATCCATCCATCATTTTCTGCATATCCTGGGTCTGGTCGTGGTGGCAACAGGTCAATCAGTGCAGAGATGTAATCCCTCCAGCAGGTTCTGGGTCTACCCTGGGATCTCCTCCCGGAGGGACATGCCTGGAAAACCTCTAAGGGGTGGCGCCCAGGAGGCATCCTGACCAGACGCCCGAACCACCTCAACTGGCTCCTTTTGATGTGAAGGCCCCTCTTGGATGTCCAAGCGCCTCGCCCTATCTTTAAGGCTGAGCCCAGACAGCCTGCGGAGGGTTGGAACGTAGATCGACTGGTAAATCGAGAGCTTTGCCTTGCGGCTCAGCTCCCTCTTCACCACAACGTACCGGAACAGTGCCCATTTGTTACTCACTCCTCCCATTAATCTCTTGCAGGCATCTGACCCTAACCCTCATGTGCACCTGTCACATTGGCTTCAATGATTTCCTCATCCAAAATGTCAGCTTGGCTCCTAGACCCCATTCTTAATGGTCTTAACAGTCTTTACTAACAGGCTACGTACCTCAGTCCTTTAAAGTAGCAGTAATTAAACCTCTTCTGAAAAAGCCTATTCTTGATTCATGTGTACTAACCAACTATATACCTATATCCAACCTTCACGTTCTCTCCAAGATTATTGAGAAAGCAGCTGCCAATTAGCAAATTTTCTAAATTCCAATAATCTATTAGATTTTTAGGTTTTAGAGCGCACCACAGCACAGAGACAGCACTGGTGAAGGTTACAAACAACCTCCTTATTGCATCAGACAGAGGACTTCTCTCTGTACTTGTCTTGTTAGATCTGAGTGCTGCGTTTGATACCATTGACCATCACATCCTATTACAGAGACTGGAACAGTTCATTGGCATAAAAGGAACCACATTAAGCTGGTTTAAGTCCTATTTATTAGATCAATTTCAGTTTGTACATGTTAACAATGAGTCCTCTGTCCACACTAAAGTTAGACATGGGGTTCCACAAGGTTCAGTGCTTGGACCGATATTATTTACCTTAAATATGCTTCCTCTAGGTAATATTATCAGGAAACACTTCATTCACTTCCACTGTTATGCAGATGATACCCAAATATTCTTATCAATAAAGCCAGATGAATCCAATCAGTCGACTTAACTCCAAGTCTGCTTTAAGGACATAAAGTCATGGATGACCAGGAATTTCCTGCTGCTAAACTCAGACTAAACTAGAGAAAAAAGTTATTGTGCTGAGCCCTAAACACCTGAGAGACACATTTTGTAACAATATAGCTACTCTGGATGGCATTACTCTGGCCTTGCGCACCACTGTGAGGAATCTGGGAATAATCTTTGATCAGGATTTTTAACTCCCACATAAAACATATTTCCAGGACTCCCTTTTTCCATTTACTTAATATTGCTAAAATCAGGCCTATCTTGTCTATGAATGATGCAGAAAAACTAGTCCACACATTTGTCACTTCCAGGTTGGATTATTTCTGTTTCTTATTATCAGACTGCCCCAATAAGTCCTTTAAAGACTCTCCAGCTGGTCCAGAACGCTGCTGCTCATGTACTGACGAGAACTAAGAGAAGAACACCCTCTCTACATTTAAGAGGGGGCTAAAAACCTTCCTTTGTGATAAAGCTTATAGTTAACTGCTGGTTGGGGCCTTGGACCAGCACCTAGTTATGCTGCTATAGGCTCAGACTCCCATAATGCATTGGACTCCTCTCTCCTCCTCTTCCTCTCCATCCAGAGATTATTTCGGTTGCTGTTTGTTTGTGTACCCCCACCTCTCTGTCCAACCAGCACCCAGCATGGACCCGACAGAAAGCTGCCCACCTCTGAGCCTGGTTCTGTTCAAGGTTTCTTCCTGTTAAAGGGGAGTTCTTCCTGCCACTGTTGCCTAATATAATATCTGATGCTGCTCATGTGGGGATTCTTGAATCCTTAATGCTGAATTCCTGAATCGTTGGGTCTCTCTCTTAATTAAAGAGTTTGGTCTAGGCCTGCTCTTTATGTAAAGGGTCTTGAGATAACGCTGTTGTGAATTGGCGCTATATAAATAAAGATTGATTGATAAAGATTGATGGACTTTCTCATCATTTTGATTTGTTTTTAGCTTTGAAAATGATTACAGTGATTGTATAAAATCCAATTCAATAGCACAATTCTGCTTTGCCATTACTTTATGCCTCATTTGATGTTAGCCAAATGATAGTAGAGTGGCCAAATGAATCACAGACAGAGCAGCTGCTCACGATAATGATATTTGTCCTCATTAGAATGCTCAGTACCACCTTATCCTCACCAGCTCAACATATCCAATCATTCTTTCATTTGGCCAGTAAGTGAGACCACCTCCTCCAGGTCTCTTGAAGCTTTAATGAAATACCTGTGTCTTATTCTCTCTCTCTCACACAGCTGATTTCATTCATTATGGTCAGTAATAGCCAAGGTAGTAATAATTACATTCAAATATTAATCTCTGTGGTTGAGACAGAGCAATGAATCAAAATCCTACCTATGTTCTCTGTCCAAAGCCCCTCCTCCTATGTGATTGGCTCATCATATGCCCCACTCCCCCTTGCAGGTTACAATGACAAATTATTGTAATTCCCCTTCACATGAGAGAGGGCTGGATCTGAGGTGGGGCGTTGTTCTGAGGGTGTGGAAATGAGTGGAGGAAGGAGAAGACTGAAACGTACAAACCAGACAGAGTTTGTGCGTGTTTGCATGTGTGTGTGTGTGAGAGAGAGAGAGAGAGAGATAGAGAAAGAGAGAAAGAGAGAGCTTGCATACATCTCTACAAGTGCGTGTCTATGTTTGTGTACTCAAAATGGGCCAAGGATGGAAGTGTGTGCTAAATGTAGGAAGTCAACTTCACACCATTTGCATTCTGTTGCTTTCATTTATTATCTACTATCAAATGACATGCTTTCTAAAGCAGATTGCTTGGCCGAACAACCCCTGATCTTTATCTTTTATTACTTATGTTGTATGCTGGGCAGCATGGTGGTGCAGTGGTAGTTAGCACTGTTCCTTCACAGTAAGAAGGAACCTCGAACCTTTCTGTGTGGGTTGTCTCCGGGTACTCTGGCTTCCTCCCATAGTCCAAAGACATGCAGGTTAATTGGTGACTCTAAATTGCCTGTAGGTGTGAATGGTTGTCTGTCTCTATGTGTCTGCCCTGTGATTGACTGGTGACCAGTCCAGGGTGACCCCGCCTCTCACCCAATGTCAGCTGGAAGTGGCTCCAGCCCCCCCACGGCCCTTAACGATAAGTGGTTTAGATTCACTCATGACGCTGTTTCTCTCTCTCTTTCTTGCTCTCTCTCTCTCTCTCTGTCCACCCTCCACCCAACACAGACCCCGACAGAAAGCCACCCACATCTGTTTTGGTTCTGTTCGAAATTTCTTCCTGTTAAAGGGGAGTTCTTCCTGCCACTTTTGCCTAATATAATATCTGATGCTGCTCATGTGGGGATTCTTGAATCCTTAATGTTGAATTCCTGAATTGCTGGGTCTCGTTGGTCTAGACCTGCTCTTTATGTAAAACATCTTGAGATAACACTGTTATGAATTTGCGCTACATCAATAAAGATTGATTGATTGATTGATTGATCGATTGATTGAAAGGCTGCAGATATGGAGCCAGGACAGTGTCTTTAAATTTTGGCATTGAAAACACACCTTGAACTGAAAAAGGAAACATTGCTACTTATATTGTCATAAGTTGTTTTGGCATTGAAATTAAATTTCATTGAAAAATAAAACAAAGGAATTAAACATTGCTCGAGAACTAAGAGAAGAGACGATATTTCTCCTGTACTGGCTTCTCTTCACTGGCTTCCAGTAAAATCTAGAATATAGTTTAAAATCCTTCTCCTCACCCACAAAGTTCTTAATGGTCAGGCTCCATCATATCTTAAAGAGCTCATAGTACCGTACTACCCCACTAGAGCACTGCGCTCCCAGAATGCAGGCCTACTGGTGGTTCCTAAAGTCCTCTAAAGTAGTGATGGAGCCAGAGCTTTCAGCTATCAGGCTCCTCTCCTGTGGAATCTCCTTCCAGTTTGGGTTCGGGGGGCAGACACCCTCTCTACATTTAAGAGGGGGCTAAAAACCTTCCTTTGTGATAAAGCCTATAGTTTAGGGCTGGCTCAGGCCTTGAACCAGCCCCTAGTTATGCTGCTATAGGCTTAGACCGCTGGGGGACTCCCATGATGCACTGCAATACAATTTATTAGTCACATTCCTATTGTCAGCTGACTCTGAGTTTAAGTGCCTGAGGTCTTCAGGCAGGCAGTTCCAAAGCTTCGGGGCCCAGACAGCAAAGGCCCTGAGTGTCAAAAGGAGGAAGCATTAGTGGGCAGCAATCAGGCTCATAGAGAGTCAGCAGATCACGGACACAGACAGAAGCCTGACCATGCTAGAGTTTAAATACATTTATCACATAGCTTTGTTGAATACTCCATTACTCTGTTCATTACAGCATTCTGTGGTCTGTTATTTCTGTATTGCAGGCCGTTGCTATGGACGGTGTTCTGATGGCAAAATCAGTAACTAAATATATATATATATAAATAACTTTATATCAATAAAATAATTTTTAAATCAATGTCTTATGTCAGATTCTTGATTTCTTCAGTTAGGAGCTGTGTAATAAGCCGGATAGTGGTCAACAAGCAGCATCATTATTGCCAAACCAACTGCATACCATACACTATCCCTCACTTACTAAGATCTATTCTAGAAGTCACAGAAACAAACTATTTTTAGTAACTCTTTTAGTCACACTCCTATTGTTAGTACTGTTAGTGCGTTTCAATAATACCATACTGCTAATCTTTTAGTCACACTCCTATTGCTAGTGCTATAGTCATTGTTAGTACGTTGGTTGCTGTTTGTGTTGTCTCTCTCTCTCTCTCTCTCTCTCTGTCCAACCTCCACCCAACGCGGACCCTGACAGAAGCCGCCCACATTGAGCCTGGGTCTGTTCGAGGTTTCTTCCCGTTAAAGGGGAGTTCTTCCTGCCACTGTTGCTCAATATAATATCTGATGCTGCTCATGTGGGAATTCTTGAATCCTTAATGTTGAATTCCTGAATCGTTGGGTCTCTCTCTAATTAAAGAGTTTGGTCTAGACCTGCTCTTTATGGAAAGAGTCTTGAGATAACGCTGTTGTGAATTGGCGCTATATAAATAAAGATTGATTCATTGATTGATTGATTGATTGATAGCTGCCCCACTATATATTTGGGACACTTTGGTGGAGAGATTGAAAGAACAAGTTATAACCATTAAGGTAGATCAGACAGCAGGTACAACTGGTGGGCAGGCCTGGCACAACACAAAATTTGAATGAAGCTTTGCTGAGGAGGGTATTCAGTAGTCTTAGTATCCAGCATGCCATTACCATCACCCAGGAACACACACAAACACTAGTGGCATCCCCCATGCTGCTGTGAACACAGAGGCAGCCACTGGGTCATAGTGGATCTTCATCACTCCCCTCCTGCCCTCCTTGGCTGAGCTCATGTTCTGTCAGGATTAATGAGCTTGTTGAGGGTTGAGTGATGGATCAGAGCAGAGCTGCAGGCAGCCTGTGGATCCAGATCCACCTCTTCACAGCCCCTGTGGAGGACCCCTGAAGAATAAATATGAACTCAGCTTCACAGGTTTGTTTCATTTATGCTGCCAGTTGAATTCAACAGTTGCTCATGTGTTATTAGAACTACAACTGTTTGTATTATAGGGTGTCGGAAATGTTGCATATAGCCATTTGTCATTAGCCGTAACTAATTTTAGCCCTGTCTTTTGCTTATCTCACCAACCAATAAGAAAACCGGTAAGCAGGTTGTTCACACCAGAGGCCCATTTCTTCACACCACCCAACAAGTGATTCCGCTCCTCTGCTCTTCACATGTAGAGCTGATGTTTGTCATCTTCCCCCTCTATGTGTCTGCTTGTCTCTCTCGCTCGATTAGTGGTCAGAGTTCCCTGAGTGATTGGAGAGCTAAATGTCTAGGAGCAGAACAGAGCTGGCAGGGAAGACCTTCTTTGGTGATGGCCATAATATGAACGTCTACTATTGTCCATGAGAGTGAGGGTGTCATTAAAAGGAAATCAGTGAGGAAAAGTATTTCTGGAATCAGTGGTTTGCCCTTTGCAACTTTGTATATTGAAACTTTTTATATTGTTAAGATTGGATGCTCCAATCTGAAAAAAAAATGTGTGTGTGTGTGTGTGTGTGTGTGTGTGTGATGTTTGTGAGCATGCATGCTTGTGTATGTTTGTTGGGGTCCTCTGTTTTTGTGACTTTTAATGTTTCCTGCTCGTTCAACCAGTCGCTATTCTTGTCTCCCCATATTCAACAAGTCGATGTCTATTCACTGTTCCAGGGCTGATTTATGGTCTGCTATTGTTGTTCTTCTCTGATAGTGTTGAATACTGCAGACTGTGATTGCCTCTTCAGACCCCTTGCCACTCTGTACCCTGTACTGTCACTGCAGGGCCCCCCTGAGGACCTTACATACACTCTAATTGGTTTGGGAAGGATTTGGCAGCCTTTGAACTAAAGAGAGACAGAGGGGGGAGTGGAGAGTGAGGCAGAGAGATGGAAAGAAAGAGAAAAAGGGGAGAGGTGAAGACAGTGTTTATGTGGATGGGTGTGTATTTTCTTGGCAGTTCTTTGTCCTCATCCCATTACTGAGACACCAACAACAAAAAAACATTCAGCGATAACACTGACATATTAAAATAGTATGCATTTTACTCTTGAATAAACTATATTGACATGCGCAGTAATGCATGTCGCATGCAAAGTAGCCCTCAAATTGGACAGATCGGGGTGGAGTGGAATGCATTCACATGCGGACACAGAAGGGGCAGATAAAATGTGTCAGCCAGACAGAAAACTGTCAATTAAAAATGATCTCTGAAAGCCAAAGCTATTTGAAGTCAGACCTACTGCTGCCCTCTCCCAATGGAAGTCTGATGAGCAGAGTTAGTTATGAGACACAAATCTGTGTTTTATCATTGGAGCCTTTTAAAGTAAATCAAGTAACAGCACATAACAGGAAAATTAGTGGAGCTCAGTTACATGGCTGTCGTTAGCAGCATCCAGAAAATGTCTGAATGTGATTGGGATTTCACAGACAACGGACATTTTGAGGGACAAGGCTGGTGAAATGCCACACAGTCCTGCTCACTCTGGGTGTGTCTCAGACAGCTCCCTGCTTCACTGAGCAGTCGACTCACCATTTCCTGAATGATCCAGTGCCAAATACTGGATGTTCAGCTTCTCCAACAATTTCGAGAATGCATTGGGAGCCTTCTCTGACAATCATACAGTTGCTTAATCGTGCTACTGCTCAAAAAAGGCAAATGCAATATATGTTGTACATATGTTGTGCGTAACATACAGCATACAATGCTATGAGTAGAGCACAAAGGCAGATGGAGGCAGGCTTGTTTACCTCATGGATGAAATGGAGTTTAATCCTGAAACAGTTGATTCAAACACAAATAGTAGCTGTGTGTGGATGGAATCCTGCCAGTAACTAGTAACTACAGCTAAAATGGAAATACTCAAGTTAAGGACAAGTACCTCAGAATTGTAAGTGTACATAGTTAGATTCTACCAGAGGTTTTGAGGGTCCACTTCTGGACAAGTTTGACTCTCAGAGCATTGTTGAGAGATGGCCATCATCAGCAGGGAGGGCAAGGAGACTAGTTTGATCTGAAACAATGTCACTATCTGTTCCCCCTGTTAAAAGTTATTGCATATATGTATAGCAACCACTGGCTCACAGTGGATCTACGATTGTCCATGAGAGTACTTTATTGTCATTAAAAGGAAATCAGTGAGGAAAAGTATTTCTGGAATCAGTGGCTTGCCCACTTTGCACTTTGTATATTAAAACCAGCCTGTCTGTTAAGGAAGCTGTGGGATGCTCCAATCTGAAAAAAAATCAAGCTGAAAAAGAAATGCTCTCTTTCTTAAATGTTTTTTGTATGTATAATATGTTATGTAAATGTTGTGTGAAATTTTAATCACAGCTAGTAGAAAGTTTGTAGGGGTTCTTAGACTCTTCACCCAATTGCCCAACTGGGCAAGCAGCAAAAAAACACATTACAAATGCAAACTTGTCCTGTAATATATTGCAGGTGTGTTGTTGGAGTGTCATGCAGCCTGAGAGGAAGACCTGGAAACCATTGATGTCATCAACGCAAGGCCTCCAGGCTTTAATCTGGGATGCTTTTTGACTGTCGCAAAACCTGAGACTGTGATATCTGCTGCCAGTGGAAAATTCCCAAGTGATCCAGAAGATGTGCATGCTACATCTTGGAAATGTCCCTGAAATTCTCATGTACAGCACAATTTATAAGACTGATTGTGAATATGAATATATAATGAAATACGTGGTTATACATGAGTATGTCATGTAGGCACAGATGTTAAAAGTCGTTAAGTGAAACATTTGTAACATGTTTATTGCATGAAACATGAAAATGTAAATAAACTGTAGTCAAACACTGCAGTCAAACTAAATTAAAGTTAGGTAGTAGTGTTCCAGGCCACACAGCAGGGACCCCCCAATATAATGTGACACACACACACACACAGGTCCCTGACCTCTTAGTAACGCCCCTGCTGGAAACACTAGTGAACTATTATTCTGTCTATGTATTTTTTGTTTGCTTCTCACAGATAATTGCTGTATTAACCTGAATCAAACATCATTATCATGTCCAACCTTAGTGCACTGTGGTTAGTGCATCAACAACAGAGGATTGCACAGCTTTTCTAAGGAGAATGATAACCATCCAATATTATGGAAAGTTTGATAATCAGTTTGATCAGAATTTGTTATTTGTACATTTTCTTAAATGCTCGTCTTTTGTCATTGTGCCTTTGTGCTACATGTTGCAACCGACCGTTGTGTTATAGCTCAGAGCACACCGCTGATCTGGGATGTTGCAGGTTCCTGCCAGTCTCTTGCTCATCCCTGAAAAAAGACACGCCAGAGTCCACCTCACTGCAGCCACAGTGTGTGTGTGTGTGTGTGTGTGTGTGTGGGGGGGTCTCATTGATGGATGGCGAAGTCTGGCTGAGCATATTGCTCCCTTAATAAAAGTTGCCCTGTAATCCACAGGCAGCTAAGGGTGTATTTTCTCTCTGTGGCTCCCTCTGCCCTCCTCACTCCACAATCATTTTTAAGAGCCAAAACTGGTTTAGGTGTCAAAAAGAATGATGCCCCTCGTCAGACTGCGGCTCACCTCTGAGCGCTATCCACAGCTATAATAACACCAAGTGGCTCTCTGTTGGTGTCTTCTGTGTGGCTTTTGTTTTTGCATGGACCCACAACAAACAAGGAAGATAGATGACAGCATCAAACTTTCACCTGGTGAGCCAAAATTATGTTTGAGTCTTTATTTGGTTGTTACACAGAGCCATGGTGAGTTGGTGGTCATGAAGCAGGACGACTGATCATCAGGCAGGGCCCTGATCTTCACACATGGACAACTGAGTCATAGCTTCATTTGATCCTTGATGATTTGACACAAAATTTTTCAATCAGAGCAACAAGTTCTAAAGCTCAAAGGTGCAAAAGTCATCATATGTGCTCCATTTCCCATCATGCTTAGGGGTGAAGTGATCAGCTGGATAAATTTGCTGCTCTAGAACGTAAATGTTTCATTTTCTTAGTCTGAATGTGTTCCTTCACTTTACACTGTAGGTGAAGATCAGCCATTTGTGCTGATTTATGTTTGAACATGTAGTTTTGAGCTTTTTTTGACACCACATGTGGGGTTGATATGGGCTGAACCTGGTTCTGGTCTCCTGACGTTGATGAGGCTACCCTGTTCATACTTAGCTGGATCATGGCAGGGACATTCATGAAATTCTTGTCAGATACACACGACTCCATTCCTGAATTTTTTGATATAGTAGTGAATGTTGTTGAGAAAGGTTTGGATGAATTGGTTCATGGAATTACTATCACTATTTCCTTTTTGTTAGGAAACAACTGCTATTAATTATATCTGAGTCAGTTAACAGATAACTGGGGGCCTTTATATGACTGAGTGCCATTAGTTACCTTTTATTCTTCATCTCTGATAGCTAATTGGACTGCTTTCATGTTGCAGTTGGAATATATTTAATGCTGTCCTCTAGCTTGTAAAATGTACAAATACCAGCTAATAAAGCTGATCTTGGTTTCAAGTCTTCACCCGCTTTGCCTTTGTTACGCTGCAGAGTTACTCAAAATATGTGCACTCAGTTCAGATATCAGTCCATGCTCCAATCAATAGTCTCCATCAAATCACTGGTTAACTGTAAACCGTGGTTACTATTAACTAGACTAACGTTAAACTAAATCTGAAGTCAGCTACAGCGGCTAGACTACAAATGCATCTATAGTTTTAGTATGAAATAATGTTACACCACAAAAATCAAGATTTGCAATTTTTGATTGATTGTTCTGCACCCTAATGCCACAAGGTGAACTACCAATGAGCGGTGCTAGTGGCCACAGAGAAGAAAAGAAGAAAAATTGTACACTAGAGCATAAAATCCCCCAAAACTGTGGTAAAAGTTTACATGAAAAATATACTGAATGTGAGAACACACTCTATTCATGCATTTATTTCATTTTAAGGGAAACAGGAAGAGAATGAACCCCAAAAACAACAGTAGCAAGCAGGTAATATCATTCTGACTTTAATACAACCTGGGAGTACATATTTTTCCATTCAGGAAAGGAGAACGTCCAAACCTTTAAACTGTTTGTGGGTTTCCCCAGGTATACTGTGCTGACCAGTAGAAGGGTCAGTAGACAGTGCAGTTAGCAGAGGAGCGCTGGGTGCACAGGAAGTCACTGGTGACCTCCTTATAACCTCTGGCTTCAGTCAGACCACTTCCTGTTCAACAAACCACAGGAGGAAAGGATGTGAGGAGCATCTGTCCACACGTGAAGACAACAACTTTGTCAGAAATGAATGAGCATCAGTCTGTTTAAATGGTGGCAAATGTCATGTGCAAATATGGAACACACTGTAAAACCTCTGGCTTCATCAAGCTGCTGAAACACCAGCTTTTCCTCATTCAGACATGAGTGAATTTTATATAAATGTTTTCAGCTTGATTCAGATTCATTCTTCCTCAGAGGAAGAGTGTGAAAGTTGAACTACATGAAAGAAGATCAATGTTTTCTGGTCTCTCACAGCTGCATTAGTGATGGATTTAAAACTTCTTTGCCCTTAAAGCCTTTTTAATGACCATTGCAAGCGTGAGGGTATTGGATCTCCTCATTCAGTTTAATCATTTATTGCACAAATAATTATGCTGCCCACTTTTTAATGTCCAACAGTGGACAAACCAATCCATTCTGTGCTTAATATTCATTTATTCATTCATTTAAGAGAGCTGAACATAAAAGGAGAGAGGGTGTTGTCATTAAAACTATTACACAATGGCTTTGCAATCTGGCCAGTATTTTTTAAGATGTGTTGCTCTAAACTACGAATGGATGGTGAGTGTTAGACAGGTAATAATGTTGTTCATCCTCAAGTTTTACAACACTCACTGCACATGATCTCGCTCATCATGGACTAAATACGTCATGAATTTGACATAAAACATCGATTTGAAACTGATTTTATTCATTTAGATTTTATTGCTTCTACAATCAAAACTGCATCCACAGCAATGGTCTCTTATACAGAAATCACTGTAGAATGCCATAATTGACAAATCAGACACGAGTATTAAACAAAACCTTGTAATAAACTAAGGTAAAGAGAATACTACTACTACTACTAACTACTAATAATAATGATTATTATTATTGTTATTATTATTATTATAAGAAGAAGAATAGTAAATTACATTTTAAGCACCTTTCAGTCCAAGGACACGCTACTCCAGAGGCCCTGAGAGGCAAGTTTTCTGTGTTAATGTATTAATAGTAATATAGTTAATATTATTATTATGGTTGATGTTTACTGTGCATCTCCTTCCCTTTCCCCCGTCCTCCTCCCTCTCCCTCTCTGTCCCACAGCCAACGGTTATGTCTGAGCTTTCTTCCCATCAAAAGGGAGTTTTTCTATCTCATTTTGGGATTCTTGAATCCCAAGTCATTGGGTCTTAATGAAAGAGTTTGGTCTGACCTGCTTCTTCTGACCTGCCCACTTGCAAAGTGTCTTGACAGAATGTTATGGATTGTTGCTAAATAAATCAGGATTGATTGACTGACAGGTAAAGAGCAGGTGAGGTTTTATAATGATGATCTTTAGAATCTTTATTCTAAATAATAAGAATTAGAAAACTGTTGAAAAGTAGCTGCTGCTGTGCTGTGCAGCAGTCTGAGAGGGAGATGCTGTTTACTTTAAGGATGCTTTATGGCGGATAGAAAATAGCTTCAAAGACCATTTTACTCATACACTCTTCTGCGTGGAACAGGTACGCCTTTGTAGAAAACACAAATGTTTTTAGTCATATTTAGAACATAAGGGAGTTAAAATGAGTTACGATAACATGCGTTTAAAAAATTGAGCCTGACAAAAAATATGAAAATAAAAAAGTATAGTAGGAAGCAGCAGTGATTGGGATCCAAGCAGTGTGTGAGCATTTGATGCTTGTTTCTAGCTGTGCTGATCCTCTGATGAGGATATATCCTCATCTGTATCACTGATTGACGCAGTGATACAGTAAGATCAGTGAAGTCTGTGTAAATGATCCTGACTGTTTGACATTTTTAGTAAAGAAGACCAGTGGAGCAAATATGCAGCTGACTTGAGAGATTAAAGATACACCACATGTCACATCATTGCTAAGCAGGACTTTGCCACCTGGAGATCTGAACCCTGGACCTTTGCATCCTGAGAGAGGGTGACTTAATGGCTGCACCACTGTGGAGACATGGGATGGAACATTTGGCAAAAAGGACAATGTTGTAATAACTGTAAATTTAATAATTCCAGTTCCAATTCCAAATGTCAGTAACCTGCTTTGCAGCGTTTTGGCATCTAACATCTTAAAGCAGAGTGACAGGCTGGTCTCCGTCCATCCCACTAGACTCCAGGCCAAACTAATCAGTTAGTAAAAGGGTGTCGATCACATGCTGTGTTCAGCTTACCCTCCATGAGGTTGTAAAGGTTGCAGTAGTTGGTGCCGTGGTCTTTGACAGCATACCAGGTCTCAGAGACGGACATGGCCTACAGACAGCGTAACAGGCATATGTGTTGAATAAAAGGCAAGGCTGCACAAAATCAGATAAAGAGAGAGACAGTCACAAGAATAAAAACAGATAACATGAAAGGAAAACAAAACATAAGAGGTTGAGAAAGAGAAGAAACAGATGGTGAGAGAAATGGAGAGGAGGAAATGATATGAGGTGAAAGAGGAAGGGGCGGTACAGACAGCCATTTAGACTGAATGAATAAGTCAGATAATAAATATGAGCAGAGTGAAAACCTACCGATACGTGACAACAGGCGAAGAAGTGATAGGACGCCAGTCGGAAGTTGATTAGGTCCACGTACCTCTTAAAGGGAGTAGTGTGCTGGGCTGCTACAAAGTGGACTGAGGCAGACTTCAGCTGTAGAGAGACCAAACCATGTCTCATTAAAAGCCTGTCGCATTAAAAATGTCTTTATATTGTGTTTACTTATCAAATTCAAAGTTACAAGGAGGCTGGAGATTTTCTTTGGTTTTGGTTAAACCCCTCCTCCAAGCAGGCCTCTTTATCCCACCTTCCCAAGCCCTCCTTTCTGCCATCAGCCACTGACAAATCAGAAGTGAAACCATATCAGTATAAGATCAACAGTGGAAAGAAAAAACGGAAAGAGTGGGTAAACACTCCATAAGTCACCTAGAGGATGTTCGCTAGTTCTTAAAAGTGGTCAGACGCCTTAAAAAGCCCTCTGGCTGGGTGACCTCTGGCCTGACCTCAGGCCAGCTGATCGCTAGACAATAATAATGATGTATACAGTTGGAAGTCTGCACAGGGTGCTTCATCATGTTGCAGTTCAGCTAGAAGTTTCTATTCCAGCGTTGGAACAAGTGTGTTCACTGCAGAGCGACCTGAACAAAGGAAGACGGACTCATCAGACAGTCTGACAGAGAGGAGACAATAAAAGCTGTAAAACAGGAGTCAGAGTCCACCAAGAGTCTGAGAGATGAAGAGAAGTTCACCATGAAGCTGCTGACCACCAACCCAGTGAAGTTTGTGAAATAGTCACGAAATTTGATCTAATTTAAATATTAAACATTTCTCAACATAAAAACACAACAACTCAACAATACAGCAGACTATACTGTTAAGGCCATTAGTTTGAATAATTTTTTCCGTTCGTTTTTCATAGGAGAACCAGTTTTACCCATTCGCCTCATCAACCATTGTGTTGGAGACAAACACATTTGCCTTGCATTACGTTACAAAACTTCCATTATTATCATGATACTATCATATGGTTTACAATCTGAATTTGATCAAAGATCATCTAGATGCAGTGTTATTACTGTACTAGATAGTTGCTATATTTGATAGATATATCTAATATAGAGCCGCCATCCTGTGGACCGGGCGACAGGCCATTGCGGGATCCTGGGTGTGCTGACCCCCAGCATCACAGACTGGCTCTAGGGACGAGTCAAGGGAGTTCGCCCATCCAGTCTACATGTGCTTTGTGGACTACATGCTTGTAACCCTAAACTCCCATGTGTGTAGCCCCTTATGATGCTGAATTATAAGCCTTCAAACATGCGCTGAGGTCAAGGTTCAAAGGTCAGTATTCCACAGCAGGAGCCATGAAGAATCATCTCTCCGACACCTTTCTAATGATCTATTTGGTTTAGTTCTAAGACAAAGTTTTCATTTTTTAATTTCATGGACACAAGACATCCCAGGTCTAGTTTCAGAGAGCACTTTGAAGGCTCTCTTTATAAAATGAAATAAATAAAGTGGTCCAGTATTAAAAAACAATTAAAATGTGTTTGCAGAGTGGAATAGTAGCTAAGAGTTAAGAAATTAAGAAACAACAGGTTGTAGATGAAGGTATGGGCTGTACTATGGAGAAACATAGCAAACATTTATTTTTAAAATCCCCCATCAGGTTTTTTTTCTAGAATATATATTATTTTCTTTCTTCAAGAACTGAAGGGTAGTGGACTGTTTAGTTGCCATCTAGTCCCTATCTGTCTGATCACTCCCACATCATTGTAGGCAGCCCCCTCCCATAGACATCCAGACTGCAGACATTGTCAACTGAATCCTTCTTTATTGTGTAACTATCATGTTGAGTACATTGCTGCAGAATGGCAGCGTTTCATCACTTAATGGTAGAAGCCCCTCTACCTTGTAGGAGTCTGCAGAGGCAGACACGTGTGGGGCTGTTATATCTTATCTCAACTCAGAAAAGAGATGCTCTTAAGAGACACTTAGATGTAGAGAAGACAATACATAGCCTTGAGATGCAATAGTTCTGGATGCCTTCTGATCTCCTTTAAACCAGCTATTGAGCAGGAAAGCTGAGGCTTTTTCTTTGTTGCTAAAATGTCATTTGCATCAGGCAAGAAACTTGGCCAGTTACTTGCATGCCTAAAACCAAGCCAAATAGGAATGGAAAGATAGGAATGGATCCAGGCACCTTCAATCAGCCAATAAAATCATTAGTTTTATAATGATGTACATCTTTATCTATCTAAGATAAAGTTTCTGTTCCTATCTGAGGAGCTAAAAGTGAATATATGCAAGCCAATTAGTAAGGAAGAAGTCTCAGAAGTCATACATACTCTCAAGGGAGGGAAAGCTCCCAGACAGGATGGTTTCAGTCCAGTATTCTACAAAAAAACGATTAAGTTGCTAGTAAGTTGCATTTGGATTGTTTTAGCAGGGATGATCTTCCCAGAGCTAAAAACCTTGTAAATATCTGTCATTTTCAAGAAAGATAAACCTTCTGACAAGCGTGGCTCCTGCAGTAACTTGCTAGCTTCTGTTGATGGCAAGATACCATCAAAACTTTTCACCAGGGAGCTGGAGAACATGCTCTTCCTGTGCTTGGATGGGTTCTCTCTGAGTATTCCGACTTTCTCCTACATTCCAAAGACATCCAGGTTAGGTTAATTGGTGGCTCTAACCCATAGATGTGAATAGTTGTCTGTCACTGTGTTGGCCCAGTGATTGACTGGTGACCTGTCAAGGGTGGACTCCACCTCTGGCCCTCTGTCAACGAGGCACAGCTTGGACCGGTCGCCAATGAATTGCAGGGCCAACACATGGAGATAGACAACCATTCATGCTCACACTCACACCTACGGCCAATTTAGAGCCACCAATGAACCTGACCTGCATGTCTTTGTATCGTGGGCCAAACACAAGAGAGAGGACATGCAAACTCCACACAGAAAGGTTCAAGGCTCAAACCACAAACCTGCCGGCCAGCAGATTTGAACCTTCTTGCTGTGAGGCAGCAGTGCTAACCACCTCACCACCATTTTCCTCTTGGGCCTCCCCTCCCGAGAAGTGAATCTCCCTCAGCACCCTACAAATGTCTTGACAGTCTCCTTCTAATTGCTTCAAAGTTAATTTTGTACAATAACATCAAAAACTTACCACCAGGTGTTAAAGGGGTATAAGGCATAAGGGTAGTCTAGATGAATAGATGAATTGTTTGTAAAGGTTTAGTCACTCTTTCTAGATTATTTTCCTGCAGAGCTGACCCCTTGTATAAGATTACAGGACATGCAACATGCAGGACATGCATTCCTACTCCAGTCAAACCCCTGGCTGACAAGTGAGATCCACAAGGTTTGGAAATCCCACAGTACAGCTTTCACATCTATTAAGTTAATACTGCACTGAGAGGAGCAAGAGGCAACCCACCCAGTACCATTAGAGATGTAAAGTGCAGGTGTGCAGAGAAATTTCAGGGCTAAATTTGAACACATTGATGATACCTGTCATCTTTGGAGGGGCACTGAGAACATCACCGACTATAAGGTCATGTCACCATCTTGTGACAAGGATAAGCTGCCTACACACTGTGTGGAATGAGTTCTATGCAAGGTTTGGTACGGTTTTGGTATAAAACTGCAAAGACGTCTGCCTCCACTACTGATAAAAAATCACTTTGCCTTGCAACCGCTGATGTTGTAAGGACCTTCTTCCACGCACACCTAGAGAAGAATAAGATGAGGTAGCAGAGGTCTTCACTGACATCTTCCTCTACCACCATCACTTCCCTGAGCCAGGCAACAACAGTTTTTGGCTGCATCACAAGTCTGCATTCAGAAATGAGGTGAAGCAGTTGACAATTTGATCCATCTTTTAATTTTGATAAGACAAAAGAGATAATCATTGACTTCAGAAAGAATAATCTATCTATTGCTCTGCAGTGAAGATGATTCACAGCACTGTCTGGATGTTCACATCACAAGTAACCTAAACTAGTCACTCAACACCATGACTAGTCCATCCCCTTTATATAGCATCAAATAACTAAGTAAAACCACAAATTTGCACTTGAACAGACATCAGCGTGTAAGAACTACCTAAAATGACAGAAACCATCTTTGGGAAAAATGAATTTGATGTGCACTGTGATTTTTTCTAGTTTGGCAACATGAATGCCAGTGATCAACAAAAATCCAACATACGTGGGCTTTGGTCACAAATGTGTGAACATGAAACACACAGATCCAGTAAAAAAGGCTCAGAAGGGGAAAAGCACCAAAGTGCACAGTCCTGTTCTAATCTATATGATCTTCAGCATTTGGCCTCATGTTCTTGTCCACATCACATCTCATGTGGTCTCTGTGCTCTTTGGATTAAAAACACTGGACAGGCCTTATCCACCCCCGAAAGGACACACTCTCTCTTCTCTCTGGGCTCCTGCGTGTTGTTCTGTATCCACACTGAACAAAATGAGTCCAACAAGTCCTCTTTTTACTGAACATGTCCATGTAGGTGACAGAAGTCCAGCACCGGGCCATGTCTCAGACTGAGATCAGAACCAGCTGTGCTTGGTCTGTTTTACACAACATCAATCAGCTGCTGCTGTAGCACAAGCAGAGACTTTCTGCTGTATTTAAGGGGTTGAACTTCAGGTTGTCATTGACGGCAGGCTGTGTGCAAGCATCCGTCAGTAAGACTAGAAAGATCCATCATTTTAGTATTGGGTTAACTTGTATATAAAGGAAATGTGAGCATTTCAGAAATGTGTTGTGTGGAAACATCATGGACTGTGTTGATGGTCCATGACAGAAGAGATGCTGTAGAGATGACTGTGTTTAGAGTTTTAAGAAAATGGGACTACAGACTGGACAAAAGGATCTCAGGACTGGAACTACGTATGTGCTGTTACCGCATGCTGCTTCTTTTTTCATGTCGTTTTTAAGGTTTTGAATGTAAATTAACGAGTTTTGATAATTACATGTAATGCAGCTGTCAAATGGTGATGGATTATAGAAGCTGTGGTCACTAGATGCCTTTTGTGTAAAAGTAATGAAAAGTGATCCAGTTTAGTCCACATCAGTGCTACTGTGCTGACTTGGTAAAGACTTTTGTAAAAGCAAACACCTATATAGAATGTGACTGAATGTAACACACACACACATGCGCACACAAACACACACACCTTGTACAGGCACCTCTGTCCTCCCATGGTGCAGCCAGCCATGGTCGTCCACTTCTTTATCTGTGAGACCAAGGATTCGTAAACCACCTGACATGGTATCCCAAAGTACCTGCATGAGAAAAAACAAGCACAGTCACTGAGTGGGCAGTTGGGCTGTCTGAGGACCCTGGGTTGCCTTGAACAATTCAAATAGGCACTAGAAATGTCATGTGATACAAAAAGTAAATGGTGCCATCTAGTGGATGTTAGCTGTGAGTGCTGGCAGCACGTCACTGTTTTGTGCCATTGTTCATTTTTGCTTTTCTTTATTTGCATGTATCATGGAACTCAAACAATAAAACAATATTCAAATTCAAGAAAAGGATCATGTCAAAGTGGTGTGAGCCAATGAAAAACTGTCTAAAAGTGAGACCAGGTTCTCTTCATTATGAGCAACACTGTCTCTGATGGAGTTTTCCAGAAATTATTTCTCAGTGGCCTGATTAGACTGACCAGTGAAACTCATTTACAACCAATGATAAGATCAGATTACAACATGTTCTGTCCCAATAAATTCCCCAATGAATACTCTGATGGTTCCACAGCAAACATCCTTAATGTCTTAATAATATCAGTTGCTATGGGACTGAACGAACGTGTAAAATACAATGCCTTCTAATGCAACAACAAATTCAACCCTACTTAATGTAATGGAGCGTTATGAATTGTGGACATGAGAATTTCCTTTAATCCACCTGTGTAGCTGCTTTTGTAAGTGTTTATGGCCTTAAAGGCTAAAGCTTCCAGCTGCACACAGCAAATCTCAAAGTCCAGTGGGCAGACGGTCACAGAGTTTGCTGTCATCCATCTCTGCTTTAAATGACCTCATGGCCCTTCCTGTAGTGCCACCTACTGGGCAAACTAGCTCAGAACAGCAGCATGCAGTAACAGCACATACGTAGTTCCAGTCCTGAGATCCTTTTGTCCAGTCTGTAGTCCCATTTTAAAAACTCTAAACACAGTCAGCAAAGCATCTGTCTGTCATGGACCATTAACACAGTCCATGATGTTTCCACACAACACGTTTCTGAAATGCTCACATTTCCTTTATATACAATTTAACCAATACTAAAATGATGGATCTTTCTAGTCTTATTGATGGATGCTTGAACACAGCCTGCCGTCAATGACAACCTGATGTTCAACCCCTTAAATACAGCAGAAAGCCTCTGCTTGTGCTACAGCAGCAGCTCAGAGGCTGGACTGAAACAGCTAATGAGCATCTCTGAATGGACAGATGACTGAGACAGTGAGAAACAGCTGATTGACGTTGTGTAAAACAGACCAAGCACAGCTGGTTCTGATCTCAGTCTGAGACTTCTGTCACCTACATGGACATGTTCAGTAAAAAGAGGACTTGTTGGACTCATTTTGTTCAGTGTGGATACAGAACAACACGCAGGAGCCCAGAGAGAAGAGAGAGTGTGTCCTTTTGGGGGTGGATAAGGCCTGTCCAGTGTTTTTAATTCAAGCAGCACAGAGACCAAATGAGATGTGATGTGGACAAGAACATGAGGCCAAATGCTGAAGATCATATAGATTAGAACAGGACTGTGCACTTTGGTGCTTTTCCCCTTCTGAGCCTTTTTTACTGGATCTGTGTGTTTCATTTTTACACATTAGCGATTTTTGTTGATCACTGGCAGCGATTTCATGTTGCTAATAAAGCTTTTACTGCAGCGGGTCTGTCACGTCCTGTTTATTCCTATAAAGTAAATTCTCACTTTGTGATAATTTGCTGCCAAAAATGCTCACATTCAACGCTCAGCCAGAGATGTAGAGTGGTGAAGGAGACGAAGAATAAAGAACGATGGATTTCATGTTGTCAGCTGTCTGCAGGTAGAACAGAAACATGAACGGTGATGGAGGTTTTGTGGCTCCATCAGCTGTTAGTACGCTGAATGTGTTTGTGCTGTGACTGAAAACGTGTGCACATTTAGAAAGAATCATTTTAATGATGAGTCTGTTTGCAGTGTTTTCATACAGCTAGTGATTGTAGAGAAGGTTTTTCTGCAATTTGTAATGAACACTTGGTAACAAAATGTGGTTTTGAGCAGAAAATTAACTATTTGGCTCATTGTGTGATGGAGGTGTGTTGCTGTTTGAAGAGTTTAGAGAAAGTGAAAGAAACACTTGTGGGCACAGCATCTGTCTGTCATGGACCAGTCCACTTTCACTTTACACTTCCAACTGCTAATTGTGTTTAGTGTTTTAAAAATGGGACTACAGGCTGGACAAAAGGATGTTAGGGAGTGTAAAAATCTGGAATCACTTTCGTACGCAGAGGGTGATGAGCTGCGTAGGCCTCCCTGCTCACCTTCACTCTTCTTGTTTTTTCTGTTATTTTGTCCATCGCATCACAACTGTCATCATAAAATACAAAGGAAGCCATGCTTTTAATTAATTCATTTTACAGTAAATACAAGACGGTGGCAAGTTACCGCAGAGGTCTGAAAATCAATTGTGCCAATGTGCCAATTACAGTCAAACTGCATCAGCAAAGTGGAGCAATGATCACATGATCAACACTGACGCATGATGCACAGCAGGATTTAGGTTGAAACAGCATCAAATTCAAGAAAATTTAATTAAATAAATATTTATCTGCAAGTACATTTAATATATCATTATCTGAGACATCATGTCAAACCCAAATGTTTTGGTATCACTATGACTGTGCTAATCCCCAGGCTTCTCCTAGATAAGCATTTTGTGCAGTGAGTTATCAAAACAACACGCAGCACATCTTCTATCAAAGTATCTAGTAAAGTAATGAAGCATACCATTCTACTCTGCACTGGGCATGGAGAGGTCCGGCACAACAAGGCTCAGAGGTGCCGACTGCCAGGAGAACTGCAAGGAACCAACGACCTGGATGCATTCTGCTCCAAAGGGCATCAGCAAAGCTCAGACTTTATCTAACAGTGACAACAGCTCCAGTGACTCAGGGACAGAAAAGGCAAAGAATCACAAGATGATCATGTGCTTTTCAGAAAAGGAAACATCCTAAATTCAATTTACTTCTGAAGAGGACACAACAAAGAGAAGCTGCACAGATATCTGGTTTACAGGGACACCTAGAGGCAGTCTGAAGTAAAGCAGAAGATACACACCACCCTCTTCCTCTTTCTGTCCCCCCACTGCTGCTACCTAACACTGCAGGGACCTCCACTGGCAGCACGTCCTCGAGGGTCCAGCTCCTACTGGATTCTCACGCTAAATGTTATGTACAGTGTTTTACTTCTTTGAGACGAAAGATCACAAGAAATTAGGAAGAATAAAGAAACATTTATCATTTCATGTATCCAGAGAAGGGCTCATAACTGATGTGATCTGAAGTGTTAGTAGAGTTTATTCATTTTTAAAGATATTAAACAGTTATTGTCATTAATTGTCATTAACTAATAACCTAAATACACTAACCTGTAAAATGAACGACAGAATGAAAACTTCAGTTGTTCAGAAAACAACAGTTGAGGATCCATCAACATTTTGTCATGTGTTTTGGGATTGTTTCCATCTGAAATACGTTTTAACTACTCTATATTCACAAATGCAGCTGCTAGGACTGCGTGAAGGCTTCTGTGTTGTTACCAGAGTAACAGCAACAAACAAACAAAGACAGCCAGCAAAACTGAATGACAAAATAGAAATAGGTACCTGAGGGCAAAGAGCTCAACCTGGAAAGAGGCGCTCTTCCCATCAGAGGCCCACAGACCTACAGACGGAAAAGGGAGGGGATTATCACTCTCACCTTTTATGGGTCACATTTTAATGACACATATTAGTGAAGAAATGTGTTTTGCATAACAAATAAAACAAATGATGGTGATTTTGAACCAGCTAACCTTGAGCAAAAGTAAATGGTTTGTATAGTGCCTTTCTACTCATTTAAGCTACTCAAAGTGCTTTTACATCCTCATTCACACATCATTCATTCAGGAGGAATCTAGGAGGAATGACTCTTTCACACACTGAAGCCTTTGCTTCAGGAACAAGTAATGTGGTTGCAGGGGATAGAATCATGATTATAATTCTTTTTCTGATAAAATCACTTTCATTTCTTGGTGTTTTGTAGAGTTTGTCGGGGTACTGGGAACCATTCAGTTTTGGTATTCTGTTATACACTTGGTCAAAGCACTGCACCCATGGACGGATTATGAGGCAATGGGCCCTTGGGCACAGACATGTTTAAGGCCCCAAGCCTTACCTACATAAGAGCAAGAGCCACACATCTGTTTGTGGTATTTTTGTGTTTGTCAGTCTCTCATTGGTTGTTTTGTGTCGCTTTCTGGTTATTTTGTGCCTCTTTGTGGTCATTTGATTGACGTCTGAACAGGACATATTAACAGTCACATCAAATAAAGGTTCAGGCCCATGCGCTTCCTGATATTTAGGCCCCTTAGTCCCAATTCAATTCAATTCAATTCAATTCAATTCAATTCAATTCAATTCAATTCAATTCAATTCAATTCAATTCAATTCAATTCAATTCAATTCAATTCAATTCAATTCAATTCAATTCAATTCAATTCAATTCAATTCAATTTGTATAGCCCAATATCACAACAGAGTGTCTCATAGTGCTTTACAAAGTTATAAACAAGTGTAAGCGAACAAACAATCTAATAAAGAGTCCAGCAGTCGATGAGGCCAATGGATCAGTCCGAGGCATCACCTGCCCTTTATGACCCTCCTTCTTCGGGAAGGAAAAACTCCAAAAACCCAGTGGGAAAAGAGAAACCTCAGGGAGCACCACAGTGAAGGAGAGATCCAGCTCCCAAGGACAGACAGGCTGTAGCCTTGGACAGACACACATCCATTGGCTGGTGGAGAACCACATCAGCGGGGCCAGGACCAGGATCCACAGGAACCAGAGAACCATATCAGCAGGGCTAGGACCAGGATCCACAGGAACCAGAGAACCACATCAGCAGGGCCAGGACCAGGATCCACAGGAACCAGAGAACCACATCAGCGGGACCGGGACCAGGACCCACAGGAACCAGAGAACCACATCAGCAGGGCCAGGACCAGGATCCACAGGATCCACAGGAACCTGAGAGATGAGAAAGTACAGAAACGCTCCGGGGAAGATAGCAAGTTAGAGGCAGACATTTGGCTGACATGAGACATAACGATGGAGAGGAAGAGGAGGAGAGAGAATAGAGGAGCTCAGTGCACCATAGGAGTCCCCCGGCAGTCTGAGCCTATAGCAGCATAACTAGGGGCTGGTCTAAGGCCTGATCCAGCCCTTAAATATATGCTTTGTCAAAAAGGAAGGTTTTTAGTCTACTCTTAAATGTAGAGAGGGTGTCTGCCCCCCGAACCCAAACTGGAAGGAGATTCCACAGGAGAGGAGCCTGATAGCTGAAGGCTCTGCCTCCTGAACTACTTTTGGAGACTTTGGGAACCACCAGTAGACCTGCATTCTGGGAGCGCAGTGCTCTAGTGGGGTAGTACGGTACTATAAGCTCTTTAAGATATGATGGAGCCTGACCCTTAAGAGCCTTGTAGGTGAGGAGAAGGATTTTAAACTCTATTCTAGATTTTACTGGAAGCCAATGAAGAGAAGCCAGTACAGGAGAAATGTGGTCTCTTCTTTTAGTTCTCATCAGAACAGGAGCAGCAGCGTTCTGGACCCGCTGGAGAGTCTTTAACGACTTATTGGGGCAGCCTGATAATAAAGAGTTACAATAGTCCAACCCAGAAGTGACAAATGCATGGACCAATTTTTCTGCATCATCAGTGGATATGATGGGCCTGATTTTGGCAATATTACGTAGATGGAAAAAGGCAGTTCTAGAAATCTGTTTAATGTGGGAGTTAAAGGACAAATCCTGATCAAATAAGACTCCCAGATTCCTCACAGTGGAGCTGGAGGCCAGAGTAATGCCGTCCAGAGCAGTTAAGGTAGTGGGAAAGCTGTCTCTGAGGTGTCTGGGGCCAAGCAAAATAACTTCAGTTTTATCTGAATTTAGCAGCAGAAAGTTGCTGCTCATCCAGGACTTTATGTCCTTAAGGCAGATTTGAAGTTTAACCAACTGATTGGGTTCATCTGGCTTTATTGATAAATATAATTGTGTATCATCTGCATAACAGTGGAAATGAATGGAGTGCTTCCTGATAATATTACCAAGAGGAAGCATATATAAGATAAAGAGTATTGGTCCAAGCACTGAGCCTTGTGGAACTCCATGTCTAACCTTAGTGTGGACAGAGGATTCGTTATTAATATGTACAAACTGAAATTGATCTAATAAATAGGACTTAAACCAGCTTAATGCAGTTCCTTTTATACCAATGAACTGTTCCAGTCTCTGTAACAGGATGTGATGGTCGATGGTGTCGAAAGCAGCACTCAGGTCCAACAAGACCAGTACAGAGAGAAGTCCTCTGTCTGATGCCATAAGGAGGTCGTTTGTAACCTTCACCAGTGCTGTCTCTGTGCTGTGGTTTGCTCTAAAACCTGACTGAAAATCCTCAAATAGACTATTACAGTTTAAAAAATTACACAGCTGATTAGCTACAACTTTCTCCAGGATCTTGGAGAGAAAGGGAAGGTTGGATATAGGTCTATAGTTAGCTAACACACCTGAATCAAGAGTAGGCTTTTTCAGGAGAGGTTTAATTACTGCTACTTTAAAGGACTGTGGAACATAGCCTGTTAGTAAAGACTGATTTGTCATATCCAGTAAGGACGTGTTAATTAGGGGCAGGACCTCTTTAAGTAGTCCAGTAGGAATGGGGTCTAGGAGACATGTTGATGGTCTAGATGAGGAGATTATTGAGGTCAATTCAGCAAGATCAATTGGAGAAAAACAGTCCAAGTACACATCAGGTGTAACTGCTGTTTCTGTGGTTCCTAGGTTCCCAGTGAAGGGAAATCTTAATATATTAGAGAAGTGTTGTTTTTCTCAGTTTTGAGTGGAATAACTTGGCTGGTCTGCACAGAGTACTGACCACAACCCCATTAAACACCTTTTGGATGAACTGGAATGCCAACTGTGAGCCAGGCCTGATCACCTGACATCAGTCATGGGGGGTGCATGTGCATGTGAGGAGGCAGAGGACATACTTTGCTAAACAAGCAACCTGGAGGCTGACAGAGTGGTGATATGCACTGATGGATGACCAATTCCTTTACATGTTGACATCATTACGTAATGTTTTTGCATGTAAACACCAAAGGCTAGACATTGAGACTGTGCCAAAATGGTGGTTAGAATGTTCTTTGCTTTTCTCTCCCTCCTTTACTAACTCACACATATGCACACATAAATGTCTTCACACACACACCTTTAGTGCAGATAGCGTGGTAGCATAACTCAGCTGTGTCCAAAATGTGCTGATTCACCATCTCCATTGAGCCCTTGGCCCTTTGTTTGACTCTTGCAGACCTGCCCGCCACCTTGAACTCTAGCATGACGTACCCACTTGTGTGAGTACATCTGAAAAATGGATGTTTATTGATTGAAGTATTACTAATTGTTGAATGATATTGTGAACATTAAATTAACTGTTATGCATTGAAGAGCAGCTGTCTGTGATTATTTGTGTGTATATATACATGTGATAGCAGATGGTTATGATGGCCAGTGCTTGGATTTAACCCTTATCATATGTATATATAATATCTATGATATTTGCTAATAACCAAACCTACACCCACCAGTTCCTGACTGTGGATAGACATTCAAAGCCATTTACATAGTTCTGACAGAGTGACATGACACTGAAAGAAGACAGATAGGTGGAAATACAGTGAGTTCTATGGAGATATGAAGGTAGGAAGGGGGAGGGGGGTGAACAAGGAGGATGTGGATGAAGTAGGAGGAGACTAATCAACTGGCTTTCATATAGAAGAGGGGATGGCCATATAGTAGACCACAACAGGGAAAGAGACATATATCTGCTGCTGAGTCAGCTGTGAATGATAGAGGAAAGAGAGAAGCAGAGAAGAGAGACAGAGTGAGAAAGCTGCTATTGTGTTGCTCCTGCAGGATCACAGTGGCCTTGAGGAATGAAGAGCAGAGAGGAGGAGGGAGGAGAAAGCCAGCATTCCTCCTGAACACGACCACTGAAAGCTCTGCAGCACCTCCAGCCTCCAGCGGGACTGAAAGCACTGCCAGGGTAACAGCCACTCAGGGGAAACAGCCTCCGGGTTCTCTCATCTCTTGGGAAACAACGCTGTACAGCAACACAGAGAGCACAGGAGTTCACATCAAGAGCCACAATGACAGAGGCAACAACTAAAAAACAGGGATTTAAAAAGTGCCGGAGTGCCACTTTCAGCATTGATGGCTTCAGCTTCACCATCGGTAACAGACTTTTTGTTACATCCTGGTATGATGTGTGTGATTTTATGCATGTGGGTGAGAGTGTGTGTGTGTGTGTGTGTGTGTGTGTGTGTGAGAGAGAGAGAGAGAGAGAGAGAAAGAGAGGTTTTGCCTGGTGCTATTGTGTTGCTGAGCAGATGATGGTCTTTAGTTCAGGTTTATTGTATTTGATTTGTAGGTGCATGTTCTACTGATACATTTCCTCCATCTGTTGCATGTCTTCTTTGCCTCAAGAGAAAAGAAACTAATTAAAGATATGACTGCTTCATCATATCTACAACTTCATTCAGTCTACAGTATTCCTCTCTAGATCTGTAATGTGACCCTTTTTTAATATATTGTCATATAAAGGTGAGATCTAATTGAATGTGAATCACTTTATCTACTGGGGTCCATGAGAGTCCTTAAATATTTGTATTGTGTAATACACTCTATGGGGAAAGTGGACCACATATTTTACAGTACATTTACTGTCTGATACTGTTTTGTCCTGTGTTGGGCCGTATAAAGGGTAAGTCGAAGCTCACTGTCATTTTACAACACAGGGTTGCGCAATGAAGTCTTGGTTGTAGTCCTTTCATCCTGCACATATATACAAATATTCAGATTAAGGGTTAGCTATACTTTGCAGACAGCAGCAGGGTGAACAGGCTATCTTTTAGTGTCCTTTGGGCCCTGTGCAGTTATCTCATCGATATAATGTTTGGTAGATGAGTACCTGTGATGTTCTGTGATCACCCGCTGTAGAACCCTCCTGTCCTGGGCCGTGCACATGCCAGTTTGTGATGTTTCCAGTCAAGATGCTTTCTATCACTACTCTGTAAAGGTTAGCAAGAACTTGGAACACGATTTCTGTTCCAAACATTCAACATAACAATGACCCTGTGAACAAAGAAATCCTTTTCTCAGTTTGGGGGGTAAGAACCTAACTGGCTTGCTCAGAGCCCTGATCGTAACCCCATCCAACACCTTTGGGATGAGTTGGAACGTAGGCTGTGGGCCAGACTTGATCATCCAACATTAGTGTTGGACCATACCAATGCTCTGGTTTCTGATTGGGGGTAAATCCTTGTAGCCAAGTTCAGCATGTGGTGGTGCAAGCTTTCTGCTTCTGTAGCTGTTTGATTGAAAAATGATGGCACCAATTGTCACTACAACAAAGACAAATTGCTTCACCCCTTGTAGGCCAGCGATGAATCTTCACAGTCCTCTAGTTAAGGACGCAGGGTGTACATTAGGTGACCATGCACTGAGACCAAGACCAGATAAGATTAGGCATGTGAAAAGTAACAGTTCAATTCTTCTGCACCTCATCCCATGTTTTGTATAGCTTGCAGTAAAAGTAAACAAGTCTGGATGAAACAAAGGTGTGAACTACAATTTCTGCATCAACCATGGACAGAAAAGACTAAGTGGCAAAAGAAATCTTGGTGACTGGTTTAATGTGCTGACCAAAACAGAGGGACGGATTCAACATAACAGAATTATTGTTACATGATCAAAACTCATGTCTGGTGAGAATGAGCAGGGCCAATGACCAGCATCTCAGTTTTGTCAGAATTTAGGAGCATGGTGATATCTTATTATATATATTTTTTTACAGCGCACAAGCAGACCTCTTAAGTTACTAACTTGAGCATGACTGTCAGGCTTCACAGGCACATACAGCGGAGGGAGTATCATCAGTGTAGTGATGGAAGTTGATGTATGCTATACCATACAGCATAATTTACCACTTTAGCAAACACAGTTTTAGTGGACTGACAGCCCCTTAAAAGATATTGAAAATATTCAAAACGATTATGAATTATGTGGGCTAAAAGCTGCTGATACTGTACTGTACTGCTGAGAGTCTGTAATCATTTAGACACCCTGGATCAAAGTGTGTTTTTTTTAAAAGTAGAAGTTTAACCACAGCAGTCTTAAAGATTGTAGGGACAATGTCAGTCGTAAATAACAAATTAAAAACATATATATTCAGCATTGTGGGTTCCAGAGACAGCTGGAAATCATTGAATAATTTAAGTTGATTTCAAGGCTGAAACCAGATTAGACAATGTCTTAAGAGAGATAGATTGAAACTGAGAAACTGGGGAGAAGACCTCTTTGACTGTTTCTCTTTTTTCTCCTGGCTATTTCTTTCCCTCTCTGTTGACCCTATGCAACAGTCTATGAGGTGTGCACATGCTTTCCCCAGACTGCTGTCTCTATGGGAACCAGAAGAGATGGGAAATGACTGTGACATCATTTTGACTGTGAAAATAAATGTGTGTGTGTGTGTGTGTGTGTGTGTGTGTGTGTATGTGTGTGTGTGTGTGAGTAGTCAGTTGTTAGGGTGCTGAGCTCTGGGAGTCATTATCACTAATGAAGTGGCCTCTGCCACAAAGCATAATCTGACTGCACTTTATCTCTCTTCTCTGCTTGATTCCAGCCATACTCCCCATCTCCCAATCACTTTCACACACACACACGCACACTCCTTCACTCTTTCTGGGTACCCTCCATTAAATATTTGAAGTGTCCTACTGGGTCAAAGATTCTTCTATATTTATCCTGCTGTACAACACATTTACAATCTCTTTACTTATTCTTTTGTGTGCCTGTGGAACATGATTTTAGTTTCTTGATTGGTTCAGTGGTGGTGGTTGGTGGTCCGGCTACTTCCTCTCAACCTGTGTTTGTAGGAGTGGAATCAGGTTCCATGGGTGACCCCTGACTGTGGTCATAACCTTCAGTCCTTCAAAGCAAACGGAGTTACACACGGCATCTCTGACAAGCCCCAAAGTTAGTGATGGTAATCTGCAAAAAATGAAGAAATCTGTCAGTCTTTTGTCTTTAGTCTGGTTCTTTCAAACATTTGTCTGCAAGAGGATCAAGTTTGGTACAGATTCACACAAAATTTAATCTACAACTCATGGCGTATGAGTACTGAGTTCGACTTGTCCATCTCAGGGCAATCCTCCATTCCTTTCCTGTTGAGGAAGTCCCCTGCCTGCCTGAAGAAGACATGAGGTCTTTATGTGATTATGAAAAGTCAGGGATGAGTTAGAGTTGACATATCAGCCTCTATAAGACACTCTAACAGAAGTATTTTTATAGGAAAAGTTCTGATAAATTTTAAGAGCTCAGGAAAAGTTCTCCATCCATAGCTGCAAGCGGCATAAAGACACAATAAAAAAGGCAAATTGTTAGTTTGCAGTTACAATATTCTATGGCTGTTTGTAATCACAGTAAATTAGATTTGTCACTACAGTGACAGCTACAGTGACAGATAGCGCTACAATCTTAGAAATAAAGGTGATAACCATGTAGCAGTTTTTTGGGTTGTCCCCACAGGAGAACCCTTTTTGTTTCATGGTACAACCTACTATAAATGTTCCTCCTGGGACCCTTTCCGAGCATTCTGCCTAGAAACCAACGTAAAAGGACTATATTCATAACCATCTGTGATAGTTTCTACCCAGAACCCCCAATGATAAATTCTCTGTAGAGAAACCTATGGTGTTATGGTTCCACCTAGAACCCTCTCTGGGGAGTTCTATCCAGAACCTCTCCACCTTCTACAGTGGCTCACAAGAATCCACCTAGGAGGTTCTACTGACAACACTTATATTTCAACGGTATTCATCTAGAACCCTTGTCTTCTGACAGTTCTGTGAAGAACCAGAATGTATTCCTCAAACGATTGAATCCCATGTATTAAATAATGTGGTCATATATAATTTGAACAAATTGTGTTCCAGTTACCAATGTGTACACTGAGAATATTTTTAATGAGTTAAAACCAGGAGAATTCATCTTATGTCCAGCAGTGGTGACGTAATAGAGAGGACAGATAAAAAAGACAGCAGCATCATGCCCAGGTCCACTCATCAGACATTTACAAACAATAATGTAATGCAGGATTCTTCTTGGTTATTGACTTCTTCAATGTTTCTCTGAACTCCAGCGTTTCCTGTTGTATTGTGGTGCTGTGACTCCAGGTTAGGTGTTTTCAGTGGGATGGTATTTTAATATATCTACTGGTGCATCCATTTGGGCCATACTCAACAACAAAATTGGCTTTACTGTGATGATACAGTTCAAGAAGCTTTAGATATTTATTTTGTACTCTGGTTTTAATATGACAACATGGACATTAATAATGCATTATACCATCTCACCAGAAAAGGTGTTTGTGAATCACCCAAACCCTCTCGTTCAAGCCACTGGCATACCACACTGTTTGTCATAACATATTAGATGTAACTCAACTTGATTCTCTGAGGTTTCTGATCTTCTACACAGAAAGGCAGGTGATCATACAGTGTGTGAACAGAGTGAAGGGGTGTGACCAAGCCTGTTATCAGACCCCAAAGTAATCACTATTAGTATGACGTAGTATGAGGATGTTTGATGACCTGAATGTGGCTCTTCTGCTCGTCATCCAGCTCTGCAGAAGCCTGATAACAAGCCATTCATTTGAGTCAGGTGTATTGGAGCCGGAAACATCTGTAACATGTAGGGAAGGAGGGCATCAGGACCAGGATTTTAAAATGTTAAAAAATTTAAAATGTTGTTTATTTTTTGCTCTATTAGATTACTGAGGAGACTCTGACTCTGAGTAGCCTTTGAGCACAGCAAAAGAACTCCTGCTTTTCTTGTGTTTTGATTGACTGTATGTGGACTTTCAACAATCCTTAAAGATCTTATCAAAGACCCTTTGGAGAACAATTTCTTCAAAAAAGGGTTCTTCAGAAGCAAATGGCTTCTGCCCCTCAGGAAAAACCTTTTTGGAACCCTTAGTTCTAAGAGTGTACTTTATCTTTTGTGTAAAGTATCCAGATTATGGATATTTATTTAATTAAATAATATCATACAGGGTTACCGGTTAAAGTTCGGAAGTGACAACAAGTAAAGTTAAGTGCAGCTTAGGCATCTTGCTGATCTGACCACTGTGCAGACTGAAGTTGGGTAGAGGTATTCCATGAGGTCACAAAACTTGATATACTAGTAAGAGTAATAAATGGTAAATGGTTTGTATTTGTATAGCGCCTTTCTAGTTATTTCAACTACTCAAAGCGCTTTACATGACATCCTCATTCACCCATTCACACATCATTCATACAGGAGGGATCTAATTTTGGAGGAGACTATTCTTTCATACTCATTCACACACTGAAGCTGCTTCAGGAGCAAGTTGGGGTTCAGTGTCTTGCCCAAGGACACTTCGACATGTTGACCCATATCCTATTTTAACAGGAGCCACAGGAGATTATGGGAGATGGCAATCTATTTATCAATAAAGCCAGATGAATCCAAGCTCCAGCTCCACTGTGAGGAATGTGGGAGTCTTATTTGACCAAGATTTGTCCTTTAACTCCCACATTAAACAGATTTCTAGAACTGCCCTTTTCCATCTATGTAATATTGCTAAAATCAGGCCCATCATATCCACAGATGATGCAGAAAAATTAGTCCATGCATTTGTCACTTCTAGGTTGGATTATTGCAACTCTTTATTATCAGCCTGCCCCAATAAATCGTTAAAGACTCTCCAGCTGGTCCAGAACGCTGCTGCTCCTGTTCTGACGAGAACTAAAAGAAGAGACCATATTTCTCTTGTACTGGCTTCTCTTCATTGGCTTCCAGTAAAATCTAGAATAGAGTTTAAAATCCTTCTCCTCACCTACAAGGTTCTTAATGGTCAGGCTCCATCATATCTTAAAGAACTCATAGTACCGTACTACCCCACTAGAGCACTGTGCTCCCAGACTGCAGGCCTACTGGTGGTTCCTAAAGTCCTCTAAAGTAGTGATGGAGCCAGAGCTTTCAGCTATCAGGCTCCTCTCCTGTGGAATCTCCTTCCAGTTTGGGTTCGGGGGGCAGACACCCTCTCTACATTTAAGAGTAGACTAAAAACCTTTCTTTGTGATAAAGCCTATAGTTTAGGGCTGGATCAGGCCTTGGACCAGTCCCTAGTTATGCTGCTATAGGCTTAGACTGCTGGGGGACTCCCATGATGCACTGGGCTCCTCTCTCCTCCTCTTCCTCTCCATCCTGATGCTTCATGTCTCTTTAATGTCTGTTACTAACTTGCTATCTTCCCCGGAGCGTTTCTGTGCTTTTCTCATCTCTCAGTTTCCTGTGGATCCTGGTCCTGGTTCTCCTGCTGTGGTTCTCAGGTTCCTGTGGATCCTGGTCCTGGTTCCCCTGCTGTGGTTCTCAGGTTCCTGTGGATCCTGGTCCTGGTTCTCCTGCTGTGGTTCTCTGGCTTCATGAATCACTGCTGTGGATCGTCAGCCACTCGCCATGTTTTTCAATATTACCATACTGCTAATTTATTAGTCACACTCCTATTGTTAGTGCTATAATTGCTGTTAGTATCTTGGTTGCTGTTTGTGTTGTCTCTCTCTCTCTGTGTCTCTCTGTCTCTCTGCCTCTCTCTCTCTCTCTCTGTCCAACCTCCACCCAACACGGTCCCTGACAGAGAGCTGCCCACATTTGAGCCTGGTTCTGTTTGAGGTTTCTTCCCTTTAAAGGGGAGTTCTTCCTGCCACTGTTTCCTAATATAATATCTGATGCTGCTCATGTGGGGATTCTTGAATCCTTCATGTTGAATTCCTGAATCGTTTGGTCTCTCTCTAATTAAAGAGTTTGGTCTAGACCTGCTCTTCATGTAAAGCGTCTTGAGATAATGCTGTTATGAATTGGCGCTATATAAATAAAGATTGATTGATTGATTGATTGATTGAATCACACACAGTACAGTACAAAATGTCTGCTCAGGCAAAGTAAGTGAAAACCCCTGTGGGCTGACCCATGGCTGTTTGAGGCCTTTAAATTTTGTGACGTACGCTACAAATGAGAATGTAAAACTTTCTTTTTACAGTTGCCAATGAAGCGGGGGAAAGCAACCGTCGTCCTTTGGCCCGCTTTGCACGTGAGTTTTATCAAGTCCCACCCTGGAAATTTATTTTTAGAATTGTTATCATGAGGTGTGTAATAGAAAATGTGATGTGCTGGTGTGTTTGAAAGTACATGCACAAGCAAAATATGTTTGTTTGTATAAAAATTATCCAGGCTCACGATCCCAGAATGCACTATGCACCGCTTTCACAGCCGGAGCTGACATCACCAACCGTAAAGGAATTTTGATCGATCCACGCAGCTCCGAGGAGATCCTAGCTGATGAGCTGCCAATCCCTGATGCTCCCGATGCAATGGAAAAGACTGCTACCAGGTCACACATTCATACATAAACAATACACCTACACAGAAACTTCTGCAGAAACACAAAATACAAACATTGACTGGCCTTTGTCTTTCCTAATTACTGCTTATGTCTGCTATGTAAAGGTATCATAGTTGCCAAATGAAATCCTAATGAAGGGAAATGTGTTGCAGCCTAACACCACCTGGGTTTTAAAACAAGACTGAGGGCCTCATTTTACAGCACAAGGAAATTCATCAGGGAAATAGAATGAAAGATTTAGCTTCTGAAATATGAACCTGGATTGTGTGTGTGACCTTTTGGATGTGTGAAAGAAACAGAACATTTAATTACATTAGACATACATCCTGACCAATCCCATCAGTATGTCTGGAGATCTAAATAATGGAGTTATGCTCCTGTGCCTTGTGCATTAATGTGCGCAGCATCTCTCCTGAGGGGGAGGCACTCTTATCCTTTTGCAGCGGTTGGACTCCTGCTGGTATCACACACCCACATCAGCGGTCGATCCGACTGCTGATGACACAGTGACTCCATCTGCTCCATCTGTCCAATGTCCGTTTGCCACGCTATATGTCAACATTGACAATGGCTTATCTGTCTGTGGCTGTGCCTGTCTGGTACACGGCTACAGCAAAGCGCACCAGAGTTAATGTACAGCCTCCTCACACAGCTCAATCAGTTCATCTCTGTACATTAACTCAAGAGTTAAGAATAATCCAGTGAATTTAATCTAATTCAATCTGTTTCTTACTGTCAACAGAGGACAGTATTTCACCCTGTTTTATTGATCCTATTAATGTGGGTACTTCCTTTCTATGTTTCCATGTAATGCAGTATGTCATATCAAACTCATTCAACAAACTACTGATTTTATGTTTGTTTGGTTGTCCAGTGTCAGGGGGGAAGACAAACTCAGTGTGTTGATGGTCTGCATATACAACCCTCACAATTTAAGGACAACACATTATCTTGCATGGTTCTGATGGATAGTTCTAACAGTTTAATCTCATTTCCATGGAAATGAGAGCTTTGTTGCAACTAATTATTTAGGCTAAATCCAGTACTTTCCTACCTTTCCTACAGTGTTGCTGTTACAGTGTGATGGAGCTGCTTACCAACCCTCCAGATTCTCCCAAGAGTCCAATTTTTACTTAACACAAAACCATAAATTAGCCTTTAGCCCACAGTTTTGCAGAGTTAGATAACAGTAAGTTCCCATGACAAATGCCATATGTCCTTGTCCTGAGAGTGGTCCTAGAGGACACCACTTTGGGAGCATAAAAATACTCAGCAAATTCCAAGGGAGACTACTTATTATATCATGAGATACTCATGATGTGTAAAACAGACATTTTGCATCAATGGAGAATTCATGGAAAGCCCAAAATGGAAAGAGAGGATGTGCTCACTGAATGAATGAACTCATCGAACTGCTGTGGCACTACAGCAAACGTGATTAATGTAGCTGTGAGATATCTTTGCTGAATCAAAGCGATTCATGATTGTGATTGGATGGTGGCTATTTGTTATAGGTTGCGATGCCTTGTAAAGCAGCTGGAGAGGGGGGAGGCATCTGTGGTGGACCTTAAGAAAAACCTGGAGTACGCCGCCTCAGTCCTTGAATCTCTATACATTGAGGAAACCAGGCAAGGAACTTTCAACTCAGTTGTGATTTTACCAAAAAATACTTAAATGTCTGCTACCAAAGGTGTACATTTTTGTTACAAAGATTGGGGAATTTTAACATTCTGCATCTTGGTCCTGTTATGATTCATTCATTCTATAGACATACAAGCAGTGGTTAAACAGGTTTATAGAGATTTAGATTGTTTACTCAAGTAAATTTAGCAAGTTGATGTATCAACACCACAATATAAAGATTCTTCATTAAAGGATGCTTTCCAAAGAAAAAGTCCAGGAGTATTATCAGTATTCAGGGTGTCTAATGTGTAAGAATCAGGTATGTTTTTCTTATTACTGGCACTAAACATTTTTATAAACTGTTGGGTATTCTAGTCTGTAACATTGCATTATATTTTCTAATAAGCAATGTAGATGCTGTGTGGAAATCGAAATCTTCCTACTAGTACCTACAGCTGTCAAGTAAAAGTACAATGATGAATAAAATGGCACTTTGCTACCTTAAAACTGTACTTAAGTACAGTGTTGTTTACTTTAATAAATGAGTAATTGGTGTAAAATCCACACTGATACAAGCTGAATACATTAAGAAACAGTTGCAACACTCAGGACACACTTGCATAGGTGGGTCACCAGAATGCCACGAAGGAATGTGAACATTTGGGACATAAGACCAACAGCATTTGTTGTTTCTCATTATGACACACAAAAGTAGGAAAATATAATATTTTACAATTTTCAAAAAGTTACTAGAATAAGTCTTACTGTGTCATTTGCCTTGCAGTTCTGCTCCCGAGGTTTTAACCACCTAAACACCAAATATACTGCATACTTCTACAGTTCAAAATTCAAAAATCATGCATTAAATCCAAGACTGCTTACAGTTCCACACTTAACAGCAAATCTACAAATGCAAACCAATATTGTTCAAATGTAATAGGTGGTATCTATGCAGTCAAATAATCATATTAACCCTTTAGGTCCATGGTAGAAATGTGTGTATTTGCTGCCACAGCATGTAGTTTTTTTTTCTTTTTTCAATTGCTGATTAAAGATTTTGCAGATCAATATAAATTATGCCTACTTTCCTGAAGAAGCTAAATCATCAATCAGCAGTTGTGGAGAGAAAGTGTGATACATAGTGTAAATAACTAAACAACAGCAGCACGTGATCATTTATATATTGGTGTTGCAGAAATGGCACATTGTTCTGAGTTTTTGCTTGTTGTGAATGTGTCGCTCCCCGCAGGCAGTTGGTGGATCCAGAGGATGAGCTGAGTGACATCCAGTCAGAGTCGGTGCCCTCAGAGGTTCGTGACTGGCTGGCCTCCACCTTCACCCGGCAGAGGGGCCTGATGCTGCGCAGAAACGAAGACAAGCCACGTTTCCGCAGCATTGTTCATGCAGTGCAGGCTGGCATCTTTGTGGAGAGGTTTGGTCTGTTCAGTTTACTTTATTTGGCTTTGTTGGATCTCGTGTGGTTCAGTTAACTTTATGTACCAGTCCTGTGGGATTGTTGGATCTTAGTAATGATTTAAACTATCGTCACCAACCAGTAAGAAGAATGGTTGGTTATTTTGACAAACATGGCTGACTACCCTGCTTTGTCTCATCAGGATCAAACTCCATTCTGTCCCCTCTGATTCTGAGTGTGGCTCCTTATTTGGTGTTTGACCAGAGCTGATCAAATACTGTAAAACAGGTGCTGCCATCTGTTACCAGTCATATAAAAATATGGAAATATGGAAACAAGAATAAACATAGTCATTTAAACAAGGGTCTCAGCACAGCAACAGAAGTGACCATGACTTGACTCTCTTACTCATGTTTTACAACAAAATTAATTGTTTGTCATCATTTTAGAAATGATTCATATTGCTGTTTTCTTAAAACTTTTAATGAATTGAAAAACCATTTCTTACTGAAACACAACTATATACCATCATATATCATGTTTTTCAATGCTACCATATTTATCTATTAGTCACATTCCTATTGTCATCACTATAGCTGCTGTTATTGGTTGCTGCTCGTGTTCTCTCTCTCTCTCTCTGTCTACCTCCACCCAACACAGACCCCAACAGAAAGCCCCCCCCCCCCGAGCCTGGTTCTGTTCCAGGTTTCTTCCCGTTAAAGGGGGGTTCGTCCTGCCACTGTTTCCTAATATAATATCTGATGCTGCTCATATGGGGATTCTTGAATCCTTAATGTTGAATTCCTGAATCGTTGGGTCTCTCTCTAATTAAAGAGTTTGGTCTACACCTGCTCTTTATGGAAAGAGTCTGGAGATAACACTGTTATGCATTGGCGCTATATAAATAAAGATTGATTGATTGATTGATACCACACATGTACACTGAAGTGGCTTGTCAGTTTAACTTAAACATGGTTTGGAATAGTTTGTTGAAAGGCTGATGCTGTCTGTTTTCTTGGGAGGACACTATTGTAAAACAGTATCCATACAGTTGGTTTTAGGTAAGCAGAGGTTTATTTAACATTGACACACTAGAGTCTCAGAGCAGCTTTATTTGTTGGTAATATTTCAGGAAGATGTCCTAATGACCTGTGATGGATGGTATGTACTATCTGAGTATCTCCCTTGCTAAGTTATGGGGACACCAGCTGTGAAACATCTTGCTAATGTTAGAGATAATGGATTGAACTTGCTTGAATGAATGTTTTGAAAGAATTTTATCACGTTTTATATAGTATTTTAATTATTTTGAAAATTGTATATGTCCCCGTTCCAAACTGTCTTTGCACATCTAAGAGAAGACAACTGCACAAAATATAGAACAGAAAGAATATAAGTATTGTGTATTTGTTGCTAATCATGTGTCAGTGTTGATAATTTTCTGTACTGCTTTGGAAATAAAGGTTTCTGATCTGTCATGCCAATTAAAGTTATTTGAATTTGAGGTTCTAATTCTCCCCATATGAGCCAGTGTGTGTTGGCTTGTTTTCACAGGATGTACAGACGAACCTCCAACGTGGGTCTCAGTTATCCCACAGATGTCATCACGGTGCTCAAGGTATTTCTGTGTGTGCCTGTTTGTTCATGTACAGTGAGAAGCTTGTGATAGATTTATATACAAACAGCAGTAAACGTTCATTTTATTTTGTACAAAGGTTCTAATGCCAAGCACATGAGTTTTACAGTCCATCATTGAATTGTGGGGTGTGTATGAGGGTCTAGATCAGGGGTGTCAAACTCAATCAAAGAAAGGGCCACAATTTAAAACACGGTCTAAGTCGCGGGCCAAACGGGCTCAACATTTAGTGAAGAGTCTAAAAGTGACTCTTTTATAATATAATATAATATAATATAATATAATATAATATAATATAATATATATTTTATCCAGAAATATGAATGTAAACAGCCAAACTTCAACAACTTTTCCTCAATAAAATAAATAGAATTTTAAATAACTTTTTTGTACTTATCCTGCTGTAGTGCCGTCTCATATTTATATTCTTTAATTATGGACATCAGCTCCTACCTACTTTGAAAGTCTCTGTTTTCAAAGTCCACTTTTCGTTTAGCCATTTATTTTGAGGGGGCTAGCTTAAGTGTCGCTATAGCATCAACATATAACATTCTTATGATCTAGACCATACATGTCAAACTCAAGGCCCGCGGGCCACATCCGGCCTGCGATACAATTATATCCGGCCCACGACATAATTTCATGTGACTATTAAGAATGGCCCGTCGGTAAACAGCACTCCCACCTCTAATACTACAAATCCCACAATGCACTGAACAGCTGCCTCGCTAGTCAGGACCCGTGCAGCAGCCCCTCCTCCCACAGGTATAATGACACACCGATCAGCGGATCAATGCATCGATCAGCGTTGTTATAGTGACACTTAAGCTAGCCCCCCCAAAATAAATGGCTAAACTAAAAGTGGACGTTGAAAACAGAGACTTTCAAAGCAGGTGGGGCCAGAGTTTCCTGTTTGTCGATATCGGAGGTGAACCTGTGTGTCTTGTTTGTGGAGCTGATGTGGCCATAATTAAAGTATATAAATTAGATTACTTCAACTACCATGTCGTTTTATCTGCTGCATTTCATGTGCTTAGTGCTTGCTGACCATCTCTATAGACTCTGTGTCTTTACCTTGTAGATATTCACGACTCTAACTCCCTTGATGTTTAGGCACACAAACACTGCATTAAGACTAATAAAATAATGTTCTCTCAGTCTGTACTGCAGCATCCAGTGGTTACGTGCTGATGTCTTGAAGAAAGGCATGAAGGCATGCATGTTAAAGAGATTCTGATGCTTACTCATGCTTTAGTCAGTTTGTTATTTTTTAGCTCCAGCACCTCAGGGAAGTCTGATACCAGATTAATGGTGTATATTATTTTCAACTTTTTGATTTAATCTATAATGAGGCAACCATCAGAGGGCACGCACACACATCCATACAGTTTTTGCATATGCAAGGTAACTAAGAGGAACAACTCTATCTTTTTATGCTGTCTTATCCATGATACCTAGAAGAAACTAAAACATAAGGTCTGGTTTACATACTAATGAAACCTGTTTGTATGTATCTGTTTTAGCATGTGGACATGTGGTCGTTCGATGTGTTTGCACTGAATGATGCTAGTGGAGACCACGCCCTGAAAGTAGTCTTCTATGAGCTTCTGTCCAGATACGACTTGATCAATCGTTTTAAGGTATGCCAACAAATTTCTTTATCAGTCATTTCAGATATATGATTGGGTGTCGTCATGTATGCATTATTCCATTTACATTTTCTAATACCTGGATCATATGTCATGGGGAAAGATGGTAATCACTTTAACTGATGGTAATAAAATTCCTCCTCACTGGGGTCAAAGAAGAAAAGAGATTGTCAAGATCACAGAGGAATGGTTTGTTCCTTTTGACTATGAATGTACAAAACATGAGGCCGATCAGGAAGGTCTTCGTTCTGTGATGGTGTCTCAAAGTTTGGAGTCTTCAGGGCTCCAAATGTGTGCACTGTACACTCACCTTTTTGTGTCATATGTGGCACTCCACCATTCTGCTCTGTGAAAATCTGCAAGTAAAAGCAGATATTAGCATTTAAACACCAGAATCCCCAACCAAACTGTTAATGATTGAGTTGCATTGTGGATAATGTAGGCACATGGTTTTGAAAAGGAAGGACGATACAAGGAATTAAAAAGTACTATATCTCTGATTCTGCTGACTAAAGTTTGATCCAAGAGGTGAAATGATATGAAATGAAATGAACTATGTAGAAATTGTTTCAAGAACTGTTGTTGTATTGCACCGCCGTGTAAGCTTGTGAAGAGTTATCCTATGATGTGATGTAACCATGAATAACGTACTGTACATCAAAGCTGCAGTACATATCAGTGGTTCTTTGTTGTGTTGCTTCTATTTCAGGTCCCTATTTCTGCTCTTGTATCATTTGTGGACTCGTTGGAAGTGGGCTACAGCAAACACAAGAACCCCTACCACAACCTGATGCATGCTGCGGATGTCACACAAACTACCCATTACCTGCTCCTCAAGACTGGCATGGTGGTAGGTCTTGTGTTGGGTTATTGAAAAATGGAAACTGGAAAAAACTTTTTCAATAGTGAAAGATTTCAGATTTTTTTAGTAAGGGTTTAGTCAGTGTACCAAGAGTGCTTTAAGTCAATCAGCACATAGCTTTTCATAACTCAAAACCCAAATGAAATGAAACCTGTCCCTTTGTGTCTGTTTGGCCAGCATAAATGAATAATGTCATAGCTAAAAAATTCATCATTAAGGAGCTCCACCGATTTCAGTGTAGACACCATCGTGGTTAACCCCCCCCCTCTCTCTCTCTCTCTCTCTCTCTCTCAGCACTGGCTAACTGAGTTGGAGATCTTTGCAATCATTTTTGCAGCTGCCATCCATGATTATGAACATACAGGGACCACCAATAACTTTCATATTCAGACCAGGTAATTTACACCTAGCATCATTTGTCATTTAAATAATTGCAGGTGTTGGGAACATAGCTTAGAATAAGCTTCCATGATAAGATAGTGAAGAGACAAATGGAGGATAGATAAAAAAGCTTAAAAAGTTATGTCATTATTCTGCACATAAAACAATCAAGTCAATATATCACGTTTATAAAAATGATAGAACTGGAGGTTGTTATTTTTATCATGTTACATTACTGGACATTTTTCATACATACTTGTAATGAATGTCGGATTTGCAGATCAGACACAGCAATGCTGTACAATGACCGGGCTGTTTTGGAGAACCACCATGTCAGTGCTGCCTATCGTCTTCTACAGGATGATGAAATTAACATCCTCTCTAATCTTTCCAAAGATGACTGGAGGTGAGACATACAAGCGATATCTTATCTCTTTTTTAATCTCCTGTTTGCTCCTCGGAGAAGCTGTTCACCATCAAACTCAAAAAGGTAAACCATGCAATGTGGGAAGGACTGATGCCACCTTTGCTTATCCCTCTAGACAGTTTGTGATGGAGGTTGACGGTCCAAGTGTTCTTTTCAGCATATGCCCCATTCTTCTCCCTCCAGATGTACCGCTGATACAGAGACTCAAAAAGGTTCAGTTTTGTTTCATCACTCCACAGAACCGTATCCCAAATTGGCTTCATATTATGGTTTTGAGCACATTGGAGCCAACTTCTCTGTGCTTTTAGGTCAGTAGTGGTGAACGTCTTGGAGTTCAGGCACGGAGGCCTTCAGTGTTTAGAATGCTCCTTACTGTAGAAACTGAAACCTCAGTGCCTGCTGCTACCAAGTCTTACTGCAGGCCTTTTGCAGTCACTCAAGGGTTTCTGCCACTTCCAGGTAGTGCAGCCAGTGTTCCTTTAGCTTTGAACTTGTGAACTTTGCTTCCAACAACATATCTTGGAACATTCAGTGCCTTTGCTATCTTTGTTTGAGCAAAGCAATCATCTCCTCTCTAAACTTTTGGACAATATTCTTGACTTGCCCATATTTCTGACATGTAACCAAATGTCACTGTGAACAAACCCCCTCGCCAGTCCAGGTATTTGTTGTGTTCTATCTCAAGCACACGTGATGCCACTAATGAGGCCCTTGATTAGTTGCATTAGGTGTAGGTAGTAGTTGCATTGGTCTTATCACAACTGAATTTACGTATGTGCAAACATTCACTGAGAGATGTCATTAAGAATCCCCACATGCTTGCTCATGTGGGGATTCTGGGAATCCTTAAATTTGAATTCTTGAATTGTTGGGTCTCTCTCTTAATCAAAGAGTTTGGTCTAGACATGTTCTTTTATGGAAAGTGTCTTGAGATTAAATTAGTTGTGAATTGGCACTATATAAATAAAGACTGATTGACTGTGATGTCAGCCAGACACGCAAAGAGGGTCAGAGTGCTGGTACTTGGACTTCAGATTAGGTAAAAGAGAGAATTAGTTGAATGTCATCTGCATAGCTGTGGTAGAACAAGCTGTGTGTGAGAGAAACCGAGTGGAGTGACTTGGTGCACAGAGAAAAGAAGAGGGAGCCCAGAACAGAACCATGAGAGACCCCAGTAGGGAGGTACAAGGTTCATATACAGATCTTTCCCCTTTTCACCTTGAAAATAGCACATGTGTGAGAATGTAAAATAGTGTGTGAATGTGTGTGTCTCCTCCAACTTAGATTCATCCTGAATGAATGATGTGTGAATGGGCGAATGAGGATGTTATGGAAAAGCGCTTTGAGTAGTCGAAATGACTAGAAAGGTGCAAATACAGAGCATTTACCATTTGCCTGTTTTATACGTAGGCAAGGACAGAATGTCAATAAGCATGAATTAAGTAATACATGCACACAGGTAATTGATTTATTATTTTGATTATTAGTGTTATTATTTTGCAATGTTATTTTGAAAGTGCGAATAACTAAATTGAGAGCATATTTTTTGACAATTTTGAATTTTGATGACAAAAAGTTGAGGAATCATCAAGGTCATTTAACTCTGAAGGGAACTGAATGTTAATGCCAATCCATCCAGTTGTTGATGAGATATTTCACTCTCATCGTGTCTTTCAGAGAACTCCGGGCTCTGGTGGTGGAGATGGTGTTGGCCACTGACATGTCCTGCCACTTCCAGCAGATCAAAGCCATGAAAAGCCTCCTGCAACAGCCTGAGGCGTGAGTAGTGGGTTTACTTCAGAATGATTTTAGATTATTACAGGTAAAAAGTTTTGTAGTGTAGCCAGTCAGTATTTTAGTAGTTGTGTCATTTTTGCTGAATACATCCTGATTTGCCTTGCACAACAATACACAGGACAGGACAGGACAGAGGCCTGGCCTCCTCCTGGATTTAACCAAACCTGATTGATTGTATGCAGCTGGCATATGTGACAGACTGGTGTGGAGACAGTTAACTGGTTCTGGTGGACTCTGACACATGTGTCAATCTGGGCACTGCTTAGGAGCCTAGGCCATGGTCCAATGTCCAGCTCCTACTGGGGTTGGTGCTGTTTTACTGTTTACAAGTACTGCCATGTGGCTCGAGTTACTATGACTACTTCCTCCCTATCAGCTGGGTTTTCAGCTTTGTCAAAGTTTTATGGACTGCAGTAGCTAGTTTGAGAGAGAAGCAGAAACAAGTTGACATATAACCTCCAACAGTTTTTCTCAATTGTTTATATGTTATCTGAAAGCAGACATCATATTCTCAGAACTCTGTACACACACACAAAGCTTCACAAGTATACAAAGTTTGAGTCCATTCTTGTTTATGTTTAGTGCACATATCAAACTGTTCATGTGTTTTAAATGTATTAACTGTGTCTACATTGATTGATCAATGCTCTAGTCTGTTTGTGAGCTGCATGTTTCACTAACTTTACAAGTAGATCCTTAGTGCTAGTACTAGTGAAGTGGGTGGGGAACTCAAATCAATGAATCAACGGGCTACTGCTGTCACTTTTTAAACATTGTCAGACACTGTGGAGACAAACGACTGTTGGATGAGATGGTGCTACAGTCTAACCTGCTGGGTTATTACAGCCAAAACTGTTACCAGCATGGCGGACCATTTTCAGTCCAGTTCTTTCTCCTTGAATGTGAAATGAAATACTTCACTGCAAAGCTATTTCGCAAGTTGTGATTCTCTTCATTTTTTTAAAAATCTCCTTTTTGTTTTTTACAAGCTTTAACTATTTCAAGTATGATATGAGCTAACACATTTGGGCAAAAGCCAGTACTTTTCTTTAGCAGTTGGACAGCAGCAGGTTTTATCACTGAAAACTGCTGTGGACTGGACTATTTGCAGGATTGACAAACCGAAGGCCTTATCCCTGCTGCTGCACACTGCTGACATCAGCCACCCTGCCAAACGCTGGGACCTTCATCACCGCTGGACCACATCTCTGCTGGAGGAGTTCTTCAGACAGGTGGTCATCAAAACACTTACTGGAAAATGAATGTGTTGGAAAGATTGGATGTTACACAGGTTTCCATCATCACAGGACTGGCTCACTCTCACTCTAACCAGTAAGCTGGCTTTAATCTTTAATGCTACAGAGGAACTTGCTCTGCACCAAGGACATGCTCAGTTTAATAATTTTGTTTTTCATGACAAGTATTGCAGATGTCCAGATGATTCCGGGATTCAAGGAACTTTATTTGTCATACCAACACACGTTTAGACATGGGGAGGTACGATGATGGGTGTGAAAACAAGGCAACAAGCATCAACCACAGAGTCAAGACAGGACATTATGTTGCATATTGATGATGCTGGATGTCTTTGAGAAATCTGTGTTTCATAGGCAAAACTTATCCAACAATGTCTTCTTCTGTTGTTCAAAGGCAACTGGGCATTACATTTATTTGGTTGTAAGCTTGTGGTATCCAAAAGCACAACTCCTCAGCCCCTCACTGACATTTTGACATTAACAAAAGAAAAAGAGAGAGAAAATGAAACCATGTGTAGGTGAATGTGCCCAAGTAAACCAGTGCTAATGGTATCTTATAATGTTGAATTTGTTTTCAGGGTGATAAAGAAGCAGAGCTGGGTTTGCCTTTCTCCCCCCTCTGTGACCGCAAGTCCACCATGGTAGCCCAGTCCCAGATTGGTAAGATTGCTATTATATATCATTATTATTATGAAATCATATTATTATTAACTTAATTAATTGTTGATGGTTAATAATAACATGATGGCTATCTACCAATATCTACCATCAACCATTATTAACCATCATAAACAAGAAAATTGCCACTCTGCACAAATAATACGCTAATACACACAATTAAGCAATGTCACCATGCAGCTACCAGCCTGGGCCTGTTACCTTACTCAACATTTGCAGGTTTGTCCCCACTAAAGAGGAAAGTAATTTATTAACAGCAAAATAAGCAAAAATAAACACATTGATGGGAAATATCTGTAAGATCATTAGTGTGGCTGTTGTCAGCATGTCGAAGTGTCCTTGGCCTGAGCCCCAACTTGCTCCTGAAGCAGCTTCAGTGTGTGAATGTGTGTGAATGGGTGAATGAGGATGTGATGAGCGCTTTGAGTAGTCGAAATTACTAGAAAGGAGCTATACAGATACAGACCATTTACCATTTAGTGTGGGGAGTGGATGAAAAACAAAAGGAAACCAAAAATGGCAAAACTAAGAAGTGCAGTAGTGGGAGATCTGCCACAGGTGTGTATCTGCTGCTCTGCCTTATATGCACATGGCACACCAGGACAGGTGAGTCTTATGCTGGTCGGCAGTCAACAGAATCAACAGAGCAGAGGGGCCGTCACTCTTCCCAGAGCCCATGTGAGCTGGAAACATTTTCCTGACGGGGCATGTTGTCAGTGAGGTTCCCGGGGCTGCAGCCCTTTTTGGGGGTGCTTGCCCTGGCCTAGTACAGTTAGCAGTCAGAATGACTGGTACTGGCAGTGTAGGGCCAAGGAAGGAGGGCTCAAAGGCCGATTGTGGCACAGAGAGCGACAACCTCTGTGTGCCAGTTGCGGAGGATGGTTTTTTGTTAGTAAATTTAGTGACTGGTGAAATGGTGGCCTGGACAGTTGTCTTTGCGTTTCCGTATCAACTCTCTCCAGGAGCAGGTTTGGGAAACATGGGTTTATAGGGAAAGTTTGCATTATTTGAAGTCGATTTGTACCCATAGCCAGTGCATTACCTGCAGAGGATGGCAGTCACAACACCCCTAGTTTTGTGATGCAGGAAGCAGTACCGCCACAGACACTAGGCAATGTACTGCTGTGGGTGGGGGCAGCAGGAAAACGCATGTTAGCCACTTAAAAAATTAAACATCAGTTTAAATGTATGATATATATATATATTTATATAGAGAGAGTATACTTTCACCACTTTATCCATCACAGGGAAGTGAAACTGTGTCTTTCTCTTTGCTCACTTTAAAGCCACCAGACTCCACTGATTTTATTAATCACTTTTACTGAACCTCAGTGGAAAACGTCATGAGGTCAAGGAAAGATGTCTTTGGGCCCAAAACCTCAGTTCCATGACCATTCTCTTGCAAAGATGGGTTGATGATTGATTTGACTTAAGTGGACCTTTAATGTAAAAACTGATCCCCCAGGTCTCTTCCAAAAATAACCAGGATTTTTTGCCAGAGGGCCAAACCCAAGCTGCCATCTTGATAAGTTAACTTTTGAAAAAAATCATGCATCAAGACACTTTTTTTGTGTAAGTCGACCACAAGGATTCTGATTCAGACATAAGTTTGATGATATGACATCATTTTGACCCAGAAATTCAAGATGGCTGCCATCCAGTAGAGTGAAGAGTCATTTTTGAATGGGAGGGAAAGATGTGTGTTTTGGGGCTTGCCATTTTACACTATGTGAGGAAGGAGACAAATAACAATTCATTCATAACAATGAAATTGATTAAGCTACTATGGTTACTACGGATGCCCTGTGTCTCTGTCACTCTGAAACTTTCTGATGTGGGTCAGAGGGAGACAAGGGCAAGTCATGAGACACATGTATGGCTGTTAGCTCTGTGTCCAGGTGGGGGTCCAAGCCAATTCATGTAGATGTATATGTGAGTGTAACGGTGTGACAGTGACAAGTTAGGAAAGGATGATTAGTTTGATGTAGACCCTAGATCAGGGGTGCCCACACTTTTTCGGCTTGCAAGCTACTTTTAAAATGACCAGGTCAAAATGATCTACCTACATTAAAAATGCTAAACATATATTCATTTCTATATATACTGAGTATACTTTATATATACAATATATGTTGGTGTACACTGCATAACTGCAGCTAATGTAACCCTTGGTATTACACATAAAAAGTGACAGTAGTAATGCACATAGGTGGCAAGAGTAACTGGAACATTCAATACATTTATGGTCACTACCTTCCTCTGATGACCTGCACTGAATGGAGTCAAATATCCCTTCCTATCCTATTCCCTGTCCCAGAGTATCCCTTCTTTAGTAGATATAGATTGGAAGGCTAACTAGGTCACTTCGCTCGCTGGAGTTTTGCAGTAGCTAGCGCTTTGACCGCGTGCATGTCCCTGCCCACAACCCGTAGCAGAGAAGAGATCTCAGACTGGCCGCCCTGTACGTCAATCAAGTCGCAAACGCGTTTTTTTTAATGTCACGCGATATACCTGCACTACCGGGTACTACAGTCTGTCGCTGAAAAAGCTCCTCTGGTGTGAGAAGGTGGTGTGCAGGGGGTGGCTGGTATTCTCATGTCCAGGCTCAGAGCGGTTCTGGAGAATACCAGCCACCTCTGGTATTCTCCAGGACCGCTGTGAGCCTGGACATGCACATATGTGTGCTCATTTAAGGTTTGTGTTACCAGTCCATGAAGGGAGAAAGACAGAGGTCGTTCAGTGTGCTGCTCTCTTGTCTGGCATTGGATGAACCAGGCTGGCAGAAGGTTGTGGTTCTGAGGTCACTGTGCAGTCTTCTGGTTACAGTCTGAGGAAACTGACCTTAGGTTAGGTTGTGATGACTTAAATCATTATATTTATAAGATTTGTTTGCTGAATGAGCACTTTTATTTACAGAAAATGTCAATGTGGCATGTTACTGTGTCCTGCAGGATTCATTGACTTCATTGTGGAGCCAACATTCACCGTGCTGACAGATATGATCGAGAAGATTGTGACAGCGCTCATCAAGGAGGCAACTCGTTCTGGACCGGCGGGCCTCAGACGCTCTAGGTGACACACACAAGACCTTCTAATGTTAGATAATAATAACGTCATCCGTCCGGACACATTTGATGTCTTAGATGTTTCTATGATGGTGCTTATGACTCAATCACAAGTCACAATGTAATTTTGCTCAGCTATAATGAAGCTGTTCTATTGGTCAAAACGCAGTGGAACCCATGCAGAAATCTGGTGTCATATTATTATTATTTAAACCTGAGAGGAGAACTCAGTCTTGACCTGACCCACTTTATTACTAAAGGCCCTGCGCAGTCAGAGTCCACCCTCACAGATGATTTGACTTGTCCCAGCTGAGTAGAGCTCTTCTCAGGACTGTGTGGGCCTGTTCCCTGGTTTAGACTGGCATCTCCCTCACTCTACCCTTAGTATTGCTTTTGTGATGTGTGTTATGTACCTTTATGGTATATGTGGCTTGGCCTTTCAGTGTGAAGATCAGTTTATATCATGTAACAGTATTAGTTCATAGTACATAACATGCTTCATTCATTTCTTTAACACCAGTATGTTCCAGTCTGTCAGAACTCAGCGCTTATGTCAAACCTCATTTATCAGCAAACCACTGAAAGAAACAACAAGGAAATTGCTTTCACACAGTGTGCAGACACAAGAGAGAAATGTATCAGTTCAGCAGAGATGTAAAGGGAAAAAATGCTTTTTTTATTCACACTCATTTTAAATTGAATAACAACTTGACAAACTGAATTCAGTTAGTGGCCTAAAAGCAGTTTTAGGATCCATCCATCCATCCATCCATCCATCCATCTATCCATAAATCTTTATTTATATAGCGCCAATTCACAAGTGTTATCTCACTCCATAAAGAGCAGGTCTAGACCAAACTCTTTCATTAAGAGAGAGACCCAACAATTCAGGAATTCAACATTAAGGATTCAAGAATCCCCACATGAGCAGCATCAGATATTAGATTGAGCAACAGTGGCAGGAAGAACTCCCCTTTAACGGGAAGAAACCTTGAACAGAACCAGGCTGAGAATATATATATATATATATATATATATATATATGTATGTATAAATGAGCAAAAATATTACAGCTGCATGATACTACAACTGAACAAACAATATTTGGATATGATCACATCATAAAGGTGTTATAAATGTGTCATCAGCTAAAAAGCTAGAGTAACAGTTATTTGGACTGTGTGACTCTGTAGAGCTGAAGGAAAAGATGATAATTCTCTATGGGTTGCTCAATATGTGTGACCTAGTTAATGATAACCAAAATACTTTCACCAGCTGTTTCTATAAAAATTTATTAGTGCAGCTTTCAATTAAAAAAACAACTGGTCAGCTGTCTTAACACACATGGTCATTTTAAAATCAAATTATCAAGTGTAATATGACAGGAGACACCAGCTCTGCAGAGCTGCTTAGCCTGCATCATTACTTTGGTTTTAGAGCCCAAAACTTTACTGAATGGTTGAATGTGTGAATGTTCCTATTAGGGTTTAACTAACCTTCTGTGTGCTGTGAGTTTTATACCGCTAGTCTAGCCAATAAGCAGCATCACAGTGGAAACTGAAGCCTGAGGAAGGTGGCATGCCTTATTCAACACCAAAACTCACCCATTCTTGATCAGTTCCACTGTTTTAACTGTTGGTGTACATTTCTGTTATTGGATAAATGTGTGTGTCCACAGCGTCAACAGTATTAGTGGCAGCGATGGAAAGCACTCCAGTGTGAAGAGCACAGGCTCAGAGGGCAGCTTCTCTTTGACTACAGTGGACTTCAAGAGCTTCAAGGTCACATGGAACCAAGAGATTTGTCACAACAGGGAGACATGGAAGGCCCAGGCAGCCAAAGGTAGCCACACCGACCTCTTATTGTCCTGCATTTAAATGATTCAGTCTTTATAAGGCCCTTTCCAATTTTTGCCTGCCTGTTCCAAGCATGTTATCTCTGAGTAGCCATCCTGTGACCAGATGTCAACAGTGCTGGATCTTTTTCAAAGGCTTTTAGCAGTTACAGGCGTGTTCATGGGCTGGGCAGCCCTGTGTTTGAGCACTGTATCCCACCACAAATACACAACGATTTCTACAAGAAATAATGTTATATGATTAAAATGAACAAACACATATGTGGTTTGTTTAGACAAGCGCTTAGAGAGAGAGCTTCAGGATCTGTGTCTCACTGGAGGACCACATAAGAATTGTGGTTGTGATAAAGTTCAGAGGTGCATGAGGTGGAGGAGGGACTCTGAAGTGACAGCTGCAGAGCAGAGAAGGTGATATTTGAGTCAGAAGCAGGAACATACAGAGAGAGTGCCTCTCAGTCCCAAAAAAGCACAGCTTTGACACTTCTCTATTTCTCTTCACTGGACAACATGGTCCCCGCACCCCCCACAGCATGACGTTCCTGTGGGTATCTGAGCTCTCAGCACAAACTCTCCAACCAAGGAAGCATGCACACCAAACCCCAAGCTTTCGGAGCCTACCAACCACAGTTATTAGAGTATTTCCATAGCTGCCATCGTAGATACACATTCTGAGGAGTTGCACATTAACTACATGTACGGCATAGACAGCATGTGAATCGGCTCAGCTGGGATGTCATCATCACCACCATGTGGCAGCATCAGGACGACATGTTAGGATACATCAGTGTCTAATTTCTTTGCAAAGCAGCAACTTGATCAGTTTTGCTTCCTGGCTGCACCACAGTGTCTTCTGACTGGCTCACTTAGTGTGTGTTACATCATGATAAACATCAGATGAAGCAGCATTATGGAGAATATTTGCATCTACTAATGTATGTGCCTCTAAATGCTGTGTGTGTGTGTGTGTGTGTGTGTGTGTGTGTTGATAGACTTGGAGGAAAATGTCAAGAAGGAGGGCGGCCAGGACGAGAATGGGACAAAAGTGGAGAAAGAGTCAAAGAGAAGTGTTGACAGAGCCAACCATGCAGAGGACGAGATGAAAACAGATGTGGAGGAACGACTGCCCAAACGGGAGGAAGCAGACAGTAATCCAGGAAGGGCTGCAGGCTCTCTGCTGGGCTCAGGCCCAAATTACACAGACAAGAAGGGCAGCGACCCAGACCAGCAGCAGCAGCAGCAGCAGCAGCAGCAGCAGCATTGTCAGAATGGTATGCAGCCCAACAACCTTCTTACTTGGAAACCAGGGTAGCCCTGAGAGCTCGGCACTCTGCAGCTTCAGAAAACCCATGCAAACAGAGAAGACACAAGTAAATTAAGATAACATCTTCATCAATCTGACAACACCTGCACAGCATTCAGAAAACACACCTCCATACGTGATGCACCATGAACAGCAGAAGGAGAGGCAGTGGTGCTCAGGCTGTACAGACGAATCCTGTGGCTTCATCACTAACTTAATACCTGTGAGACAATTACTGTACGACTTGGTGAGATGTCTGCATCATGTAAACTACACAGGGCAGTGCTTGTCTGTATGAGGATTATTTCATAGTTCAGCGGTCACTTTCAGTGCATGCACAGAACAGAGCAGCAGCAAACGTCCAAAATCAACAACATACAGCGTGGATACACCTCAACAGCCTCAACAGTCTCAAACAGTGGCAGTACAGCGTGTCCTCTGAAAACTCTTCAATTGTCCCTCTCTAGATTTACAGCCCATTTGAAGCGTGTTTGTTCTAAGTGTTGTAGAATTGATGAAGATGAAGGTCTTTTCTTGAGTTGCAGTCTGTTGAGCTCTCAGCTGTACTTAGAAACAATACTAATATACTTTTACTTGAGTATTTTCATTTTATGTGAGTACACTACTCCACTACATCTCAGAATACTTTTTAATTAAGTCTACTTGACATATAATGTTGACTTTCTGAGATTTTGAGATGTTGCTAGGAATGTGATTTCATGCTAACTTTGATTTGGCCGTCTCTGCAGATCCTCAGCGTGACTGCCCTCTGATCTATTACTGCAAGAGACCCAGTTACTGTGCCAGCTCCTACCGACTGGTCAGGTCCAAGACCACTGAGATGCGACCAATTGACGCCAGAGGAAAAGCCAGGAGACTGCAGCGCATCTCCCTGCGTCGCAGAAAGTGACCTTATAGTGGAGTGTGATGTCACATCATAAGATAATATCACATGATAATCACTCTTTGTTCATATTTGCACATTGTAGCCTTGTTTTCCATCTGATCTTCTGTTTGATTGCAATCATGCACAGGGCCCTGCTTTTTTAATACATTTTACAAAATGATATGGAATACATTTTCATCATTCATCCAATGTCTATGACGCTTATGCTTAAGGATGGTGGAGGAGTTGGTTGCACCCTGGACTGGTCAGTCACAGGGCACATCTTTATTAATAATTTCACTCCCACTACTTGGCCTCCTCTCCTGTCCAGCTGGGAACATGTATTTGTTCTTTAATGTAATTGTACCAATGTTTTTCAGTGTCAGTGTGTTTTTGCCTATTTGTCATGTTTAGGGCTGACAATGTCAAGGCACTTCTGAACTGTCCTACCCATGTTGGGTAGTGTTTTGCCATTTGAAGTCTTTACAGTGTTACTGGTCAGACTGATGCAGAGGGTTTGTGTGCCTTTTGTAAAAAGTGGACCGATTATTTTAATAAGACCGACAGAGCGACATATGGCCTTTACCTGAACCTGATGTATTACACCTTGTCAGCTAGCTGCAGCACTTCTGAATGGTGATGAAGTGGACCACTGGACAGAGGTTTGAAGCAGTTACCCTACATCTCAGGCAGCAGTGCTGTTTGATAGTCCATCCATACATTTATCATATCTGACACGAGCTTATAGGATTAATATTATATAACTAAAGCATCACCAGTGGATCAGGATTTGACTGATTATTGTAAGGGCTGTTACTTTATGGACATTATTGGGTAAATAACACACAGCTTATCCAGCTGGTTAGTGTGTTTGTGAATGTTCGTCATTGTTTTATCAGCAGAATCCTGACAGTAACAGTCTACACAGCTCAGAGACGCACACAGCTAGTTGTTAAGTGAGTTAAGTGGGTCCATCAGCAGATCGGCGATCCAGTCCCAGGGTCCTCCAAGTCCACATGTTGAAGGCAAGACACTGAACCCCTGCGTGTTCCTGAAGCAATGAAGCAATGTGAAGCAATGTCTCCTCCAACTTAGATTCCTCGATGTATGGATGATGTGTGAATAGCGATGTGATGTAAAAGCGAAAGGCACTATACAGCCGTCCTCAAAACTGAGCTTAGTGCTTTCGTCAGCTGATTTTATGCTGGCAAACAAAGAAAAGCCATTTCAGAATTCTTCACAATGCCGTGAGAGTGAGTACCTTGTTTAACATATGCATGTGTTGGGCAGTACAGTCATGAGGAGGTAGGCACTGTATCACCCAGGGCTGCACAGGCTCCTCCTGCGTTCCTCCTGTATGAATGATGTGTGATGTAAAAGCTCTTTGAGTAGTCAAAATGACTTGAAAGGATATTTGCCATTTACAGGTGAGCTGAGGTGAGCTCTGATGTTAGAGTTCAATGACTTGGCTGTATTAAAAATAAATAGAAGGTTCTGAGTGGGTGAAATGGGTTAATGTGTGAGCTTTGCTGTGACTTTGTCATACAATGCTATTTTATTATTATTTTTATTTGCTTCACGAAAGCAAGTTTCAGAGCTGAAGCTACAGAGTCTCAGCTGAGGTTTGAAGTTTACAGATCAATTGGAACAGATAACCTACAGTTTACATTATATTCATTTCCATTACCTTTATTGTGAAAGTCTATCATACCAACATTTAATACTTAATTTAATGTAACCATTAATAACATGAGATACGGTAGAATTGTGATGTGAATACATATATGGCATAAGCAGACACTTTTGTCTACTGTAATTGTACTAATTCATTGTTAAAAAAGAAACTCACCACACCATCTGCCTCTGGCTGCAGATTTGTCCTCCTGTGTGTTCATTTCGTGCCCTTCTGCACCATCTAGACAGCAAGATGGTTTCCTGGAGAAGGTGTTTGCAATGACACCAGTGATATGACACCTATCATCTATATTCACCATCACCCAGCTCTTTTGCACTTTGTGCTGCTACACACACATGAATCAAATAGCAGGTGCTGCATGATTGAAATAGGGCCTTATAAAGCTCTGCCCATATGTGGGGCCTTAGAATCTGGTCCCTTACAAGCTGTAGGGGAGACTACAGGATGATATGTAAGCTTTATGTTATAATATGTGATATTATATTAGGCAACAGTGGCAGGAAAAAATCCCCTTTAATGGGAAGAAACCTGGAACAGACCCAGGCTCAGAGGCTCAACAACCATCACTGTTATGCAACTATAGTGCTGACAATAGGAATATAACTAATAATGATCAATATTACATGACAATAGTTAATGTATGAATAATAATAACACAGCTAATATTAGTAAAAACTGGCAACGTCCGATGATCAGTGTTCCAGTTAATCCCAGCAGTGTTGGGTGGGGTTGAGGTCAGGGCTCTGTGCAGGGCACTTAAGTTTTTCCACATCAAACAGAAACTTTATGTAGCGGTCTTGGGGCTCTGACCAAACACCAAGTTGAAAGAATGTCATTATCAGTGGAAACAGACCAAAAGTACAGTGAAGTGTGGGGTCTTTGTGTGGCTGGTGCTACCAGTCCAGTACGTTTCCTCCTCCTGCCTAAACTTGATGCACAGCCTGCATCTTAAGCCCAACCCCAACTAGCATCTAAAGTGTCAGAGATGGGCAGAAACACAGAAAAACACAGAATATCACATCAAATCTAGCAACCTTGTTTTCAAATAATAGTGGTTTTGGATTTAGATTGATCCATTAATACATTTCCAACAAAGCATGAATCACTTCATATACCTCCAGTCATTATACATACAAATCTATCTTACCCATTCCTTCACCAGCGCACTGACTCAGCTGATAAAAGATGAGAGAAGCAGCTTTTTATTGCTGAACAAGATACAAGCCAATAAATGTGACATTTGTCTGGAGCCATGGATAAAAGTAGGTTTTTAGTAAGTAAGCAACATTTAAGATCGCCCCCAATGGATACATTCATCAGTGCACTTTAACAACACAACTTGACAGGCGTTTCCTGATCAAATATCCTGACCTGTTGGGTTATAAGAAAACATACAACAGCTCCAGTTAAACAGAAAATGCATCAAATGTAGGCTACCTGTGCAGCCTATGGTTGATAGAACTTCTACCTCTTCATGCCTGACACATGCATATGTGCACACTCTCACGGCACTGACAAGTGACAAGTGTCGTTATGCCACAATTCTTAAATCACTTTTCTCTTTATCTTTTCACTTATGCCTATCGACATTTTTCACTCAAATATAAATTTCTCCTTCTCACCACCTACACCACTGTACTTGATAGAAACATTTGTCCCTCCTTATGCTCCATTGGGTGCAGTAACCATAATAAATAGTCTTGTCCACCATGGACTCTCCTTTTTTTGGTCTAATACTGTTGAATGTGGTAAAACCCAATAACTGCTGTCAGCTCAGTGACTAGAATGGACCCCTTTGATATTCAATGCTGAAAGGGGCCCTTTGTATAAGACTTTGTATGTATGTCTGCTGAAAATGGCTTGATTGCATATTTTTGGAGTATGTCCTGTAGATATGCAATGCCTGACAGATGTCCACATTATTGTAGAGCCTCTCAAGAAGTTTCCACACGTGTGCAGCCAGTTGTCAGATTAGTGTGGCCATTGAGTTGATATCAAAAACAATCATTCTTTTTCACAGTGAGGAGAGCAGAAACATCAGGACAATGAAATGTTTGGTCAAAGCTATATTTAATGAGACTGAACATCAAAACATTTATTGACAACTAAATAGAAGTTAAATAAAGGCTTCAATCCTTCTCATCCTGTTCCTCGTCCTCGAAGTGGACCATCTGCTTCTCAGCCTTTAACAGTCTTACTCCTACAGAGAAGGAAAACACAGGTTGTCGGCTTTAAACCGTAATTTGGTTGCAGAGGCTTCCTGCTGTTGATACAATTTTAGACAACTAGTATTTTCTCTGAATTAACACTAGCTCACACAGAAAATAGCTGGGATGTGTGACTGAGGCTCCAAGTGTGATAGGTCAATCAATCAATCAATCGATCAATCAATCAATCAATCTTTATTTCTAACAGGTGAAGAAGCAGTCAGTCAGTCGTTCAAAAAGGTTGGGAACAAATCCCCAGGCTAGTATGTGACATAGAAAATGAAGGTGAATGGTAAAATGATTGCCCAAGCTGTCCATCACAGTTTACAAATCCACTTTCTGATTCAAGGAGGATATTTATATCAGAGGACACCAGAGTTCTCCCCTCAGATCCACCACACAAGACGACAATGAACCTCTGTCATCAGCTGATGACTACTCGGTAGGTGTGAAGCTTCATGTCATAGCTGGTTAAAAGGCTCTGAGAAACTTCCATGGAGTAAACTGCACGGTCATGTCACTACAATCAGCAAAATGTATCCAGTATGCTAAAATTAAGAAACTCATCTGTTCAACAAACTGCAGAATCAATTTTAATACAGAATGTGGCTCAAATTAAACCTGAGCAGCTACAGTCACAGTTTGAACTATCTGCCCTGACATCCCCCCCACAAACACACACACACACATTGTTGCTCAACTCAGCCTGATAGCCTGTTAGCCTGTTAGCCTAAAACACAAGCACTCTTGTGGCTCAAATAGTCAAGACTGCTCTTCAGCACACGAGCTAACAAAACTTTCTGAGCTGAACGTGAGATCTGTATGTATTTTGGAAGGTCACCACAAACCAATATGACTGATATGTAACAGTGCAGACAGAAAGCTCCAGAAGGCAGCACAGATCCCTGTTAGATGATCACAGAAACAATGAACTCACCATTCTTGAATGTGCATTGACATGATGGCCTTACGACATAAATATTGATAATCTTCAGCTACAGTCCATCAATCATGGTTGAGCCTGTGGGTTTCTGTGTGTGTGTGTGTGTGTGTGTGTGTGTGTATGTCTCTGTGTGTGTGTGTGTGTGCTCACCTGGTATATGTGGAGGACAGTTGAGGATGGGTGTGTCTTTTCTGCGAGGTTTCTTCAGCTGGTCTTCCTCCTGATTCTCTGTGTGAAGAGTCTCCGGCTCCTCTTCATCATCCTTGGTCTCTGAGTTCCTGTCCACCAGGCTCTCCAGCACCTCCTGGTCTGTCACACAGCCACACACACTGTTACGTATCGTACATGTCTCCACAGAGGGTCAGGGTTCAGCCCATGGAGTATCTGGATCAGTTTTGTGCTAAAAAACACAGACGTGATCTTGTGCTTAAAACAAAACGAATTAAAAAACACATGTAACCACGTACTCTATTGTTTGTAGCCACACGGAGTTGTTCTTATATTCGGCAGAGTTACTCCACATGGTTACTCCACAGAGCTCAGAGAGAACCACAGATGAAGCTCTAATGCCACCCTGTCACCGGCATCATAATCAGGACAAGCTCACAGCTAATCATTTAGGCTGGAAGGACAACACACACTGCGTCCCACCTTAAAGCGTTTCTGTGGACTGTACAGGAAATAAGAGACCCTGGAAGAGCTGCAACTTGTTAGTAAGGATCATTATTTTCATCTCTTATCTATTGGTGTCAGAGGCAGCCTCTAAAAATCTGAAAAATCACAATAGATCATAGGAAATTATTGGTCAAAGTCAAATGATACAAATAGGATTGTAACAATGTGCTCTTCACTCAAACAGCTCTTTTGTCTCCTTTTGAGCTTTGCTCACCACAGACAGATAAAGTCAAGGTGAAAACCAGTGTATACTAATCTGCTCCTTAAATAATTTGGGTCTATTTTGTCACTGAAAAAAAAGGAAAAAGAGGTGAAAAAGTTCTTTCTTTTCATTTTGATTATTTGATTACTCTGTGTTTCTTTTATCTGATGCACAATGTGAGCTGTTTGACTTAAACCACTGTATTATTCTTGGTAATAGTGGTATCGTCAGTATTCCTAACAGTAGTAGTAGCATTATTATCAGTAGTAGAAGTAATAGCAGTAGTAGTAGGATTATCACTCCTAGTAGTAATAGCAGTGGTTGAAAAGACTGGGCAGAGCTTACAGTGTATACTCTCCTGTGCCATCAGTCGATGTTCAGGCTCCAGGGTCGACCTCATACAGCCGGTTGTCATCTCGGAAGGCCTCTGGGCTTTCTACACAGATCACATAACACACACACACACAATCCATTATTCATTAGTGGACCTTGTGACACTGTCAAAGGATAAAGCACTTCAAGAGCTGTGTGTGTGAGTGTGTGCGTGTGTGTGTATGTGAGTGCGTGTGCCTAACTGACACATCTGCTACAACAAAACTGCATCAACACAAGCTTTGATCAAGTCACCACATTCAGACAGCAGTTCTTTGTCTAGGAGCCCTCCAGCATCGCCTGCTCTACCTTTAGCCCTCCAGCTTTTATACCTTTCATTTACACACGTGTGTACAAAACATGTTGTCTTGTAAGCAGTGTCATTTAGTTTGTTCATTGATGATGATTATATGATTTTCCAAGAGGACATAACTGAGAGAGCCTGGAAGCCAGAACAACTACAAGGAAGCACATGTGATGAAGACTTTGTCTGGAGATGAATAAGACAGAAGCCAAGAAAAAGATAGCAAAAGCACAGAAAGCTTCAGCTAAAAGACAAACAAACTTACAATCAGATGAAGCCAGAGACGAAGCAGCTGTGAGAAACAAGGAATCAGATTCTGTTCTTACCTCAGTGTCAGCAGTGTCAGTGGGGCAACAGCGACTGTGAATCTGGGTTATAAAGCTTGGAGGAGGAGCTTTTTCTCTCTCCTCTGCATCCATTAGCTTACCCCACCCCCCAACCCACCCCGACTGAGATGTCTTAAAATGACTTGCTAAATTAAAGACTAGATCAACCAGATCAAGCTATAGCCCCCTGTGCATTAAAAGCATCTGTATGTGAACTTTGTTACAAAAACATCATATCATATCATATGAATCCACACAACTGTACAAAACCTGAGAGGGCTTGAACAATGACGAGGTGAGTCCACATGAATACATTATGCATTAACATTCATTCTACCCTCTTTGTCAGATGAGATGTACTTACATAGTTATCTTTCAGGAACATATCCCTTCTATTGTTCACATTTAATGTATGAAGAAGCAGTAAGAAAATAAAAACATTGACAAAAGTTATATTACACAAATAAGACACTTTTAGTGTGCAGTGTAATGGGCCCTGTGTGTGGAAGTGGAGAGGATGGTTCGGATCATGTTCTTGCTACAGCACAGGAGTTATATAAGCTGTTTCCTACAAATAAAACACTCATCGGGCTCCACTCATACTAAATCCTTTTGAAGTCTTGATGACTGATTCTACTCCGGTAATTGATACATCCTGCTCTGAAGTGTGTGTTGTACTTCATCGGACCTATTATTCCAAGCGTTCTCTGGAGCACTACATCCTGGATGTAAAACAAAAGACTCAAAGAGAACATGAACATACAAGCACCAACAAAAATGTTTCACTGTCCAAAGGTTTATTGTAGTGGTATTATTCATATGAAGCACTGTGCATTCAATGAGCAGACGCCTAGTGTGAAACAACATCTTCATTAAATAACTCAGATTTATATTCACATATCTCACCTTGTAAACAAGCATTTAACAAAACAGCATATTCTATGCCATTACAAATGCTTTTGTTTAAGGTATTGCTTTAGTTCTCAGGGTTATACACTTCCTTTCACCAAAAAGACAAAAACAGTTTGCAGCAGTCTCACTAGTCTCAGCAGCACTAAAAGGCCACTTACTGTTGAGTGAAATGTGAAACGTTTGTCACAAAATGTGACGAATAACCAGCTAAAGCTAAAACTGTGAATCTGAAAAGATAAGACATGTCCTTCAGTGAATGGAGGACTTAAGGAAACTTCTGGTTCTCATCAGTCACATGCAGTCTCATGCAGCATCCCTGCCACCTGAAACACAGGATAATATACAAGCTGTGAAAGAATGCACAAATCCAAACAGCAATACACCTTAATGCATAACACAAAAGCAACAAACTACAACTAAAGGTCTAAAGGTAAGGTATAACTTGCGATCATTGGCACCTTGACTTGTCCAACGGAACGTTCCATAGCTTTTTGTCAAATCTGTCTTTAACGACAGTGTCTAATGTAAATAATGTCTTAATCAAGTTGCAACAAGCAACCTCAAACAAGTGAAACATGATGGGAATGTTGAATTTGTGTTTATGTATTAATTTGATGAATACTACAGTGTCACACACCGTGAGGGTTTAGAGATGAAAGGCACCAGACATCTCATCTCTGCTTCGTTCTCTCCACTATATGTCGTTCCTGTGGTTTGTATTAGTGGTGTGAATGGCTGGCTCTAGCCAGGACAAGACAATACTTCAGCTTTTCACTAGTCGACATTAAAAAAAGGGAAATTTGCACTGGGCCTCTTTAATGTTTAAACTGTAATTGGACTTTTTCTTTGTCCCGCAGATATCATTAAGGGAACAGAGCTGCAATGACTGTAAAAAGTTCTGTGCCCCATAAATTAGTTTGAATATATACAGCACATTGGCTGAATGAGATTCTTCTTGAGCACATTGTTAGGGAAACTAGCCTGATATTGGTAATGTGCTGCCCTCACCACTAGCAATACAGTGTCACAATATCACAGTCTGATGTGTTCGTCCGCTGCTATTGTTCATCTCTTCAGTGGAAGCAGGAGCTTCACTGGAAGTTGAAGTTACATATTTCATGTACATCATTATGTATTTGCTAAGTCTGTTTCCATTGCAATTTATAGGACCATGTTTTAGCAATACTCGTGCACCAGAAGAGGTTTTCTGGCCTGTTCTTTAATGGGAGATTTTAGTCTCTGAGAGTATTTTGCTAAGTTTAAAGTGGGATAAATATGCCTGGCTATCTCAGGCTAAACAACCACTGGATTCACAGTGGGTTATACCTCTTATATCGGTGAACTTACAAGAAAAAGTATGCACATTTGAGTGCGTTTTTGAGTGGTTTGAGTGGGAAAACAGTTCATAAAATTAGAAAAATGCGGTCACTGAATGCATTTTTTGTAAACGCAATGCAGGGCTTAGTCCACATTGACTGCTACTGTGCTGACAGTAAACGCTTTAGAAAAACTCCTTTAGGGAAATGTTGTAAATGCAAATCAATGTAATTGCTTTAATTTCTTTATGAGGAAAATAGTTTGAATCAACTTTGAATAAAGTGTGGACTGTTTATCCATCCATTGTTTGTACCGCTCATCTGTAAGGGTCACAGACAACCATGCTCACACCTACAGGCAATTTCGAGTCACCACTGAACCTGTGTGTCTGTGGATTGTGGGAGAGGACTCACACAAGCACAGACTGTTTCACAGTGATTAAATAGACTCTACCTTCTATTCCAATGAGTCTGTGTTCACAGAATGACGCAAAGTCTCCTTCAACTGGAAAACAGGAAACACAACATTCAGCAGTGGTATGACCTCAGACACATCTGATCTCATGTCAAATGATATGTTGAATGATGATATGAAGAGTTTATAGTAAATTTAGATGCCATCTAGCCTGACATTGTGAATGTGCTGCCCTCACCACTGTAGCAGGTTTTCTCTGTATTCTAGTTGACCTGCATATTCAAATGGACATTCTCTTTGCTCTCTCATGGCAAAATGGGCACTTTGCATTGAGTTACTTCTTCTATGCTTGTATACGACCCTTTGCATGGTATGTATCATTTTCTCTGTTTACATATGCCCTCGTAACGACTCGTAAGACTTACAGGAAAAGTTTATCATAGTTGAAGCTAAAATATGGGGCTGTTGGCCTTGGTTGGCCTGGCGCCTCCCTCACTGCACCAAAGGTAACTATTGGTGTCACAGTTTCGTATGCAGGCGGAACATCTTGATTTCAGTGGTTGGACGGCCAAGTTAACACACCACCCATGTGTAGAAATGTTAAGTTACTTGAGCCAAAACTATGGCTATAAGACATAGGTTTTAAAACTGTTCAATATTAACCCTTATTTAGCAATAAAGTTTAGATTTAAAGGCATTCAAAGCCAATTGACCCCAAACTGTTTAAATATATTTCTGTTCTGTTTATTCACCTAACAAAGATGTAGAGAGCTAAATGATAGAAGTATGTTCTGCTGTATTATAAAGGCAAATGTGATTATTGTCTGTATTTCTTATTGTGCTATGTGTATTATTAAACATAGAGCAGCCATGACACGGAAACTGAAAATAGATGAGGACACAGCAGTTAACCCATATGATCCCTGAAGCCTACTGTATCAGAGTTTGAAGCCTAAAAGGTTGCAGGTAACTATATTGCTCACTGTCCACTTGTTTGGCTTCTGATCGTAATGTGGCGGTCTTACCCTCTGGAGAAAGCCCAGTACGTCCAGCTTCTCTGCTTTAGTGGGAGAACAGCGCAGACCCTCACAGAGGCTCTCTGATCCAGGAGGGGACTGTCTGGGGGAGGCCACATCCCAGGTGCTCCAGGAGGACACATGGTCTCTCTGCGCCTCAGTTTGGGGGTGCCGGGGCAGCAGACAGCACTGAGTGGCTACTGTGCTGCTGGAGGTGGGGCTCGACAGTGTGGCCGATGGTCCTGGTAGAAAGACTCTGAGTTGCGAGCAGAGCAGAGACTGCTCATCCAACAGTCTGTGCATCTTCTATTCAAAAACAAAGAAAAACATCCAGTAAATATCTAGTAAAAAAGGACATTACCTCTACAGGACAGAAAAACTGAAAATAAATGAAATATCATTTTAAAACAGATGAATCGTCTTGCCAACAAAAAGAACCATTCATTAGTAAATAATAATAGTCCAAAGGTGGGGTGTCCTGATGGTCGAGTGGTTAAGATGATATACTATCAAGACACAGCAGCATAACTAATGCTAAACATTGATAAACTAATGTGTTGCTGTCAGCCACAGAGTCTTTTTTGATAACACTATTTGATACTGCAAAATTAAAATTTTCAGTTTGTACACAGTGACTTTGACCCAGTGCAGTTTTCAAAACTCTTCTCACAGTCTGTCTGTCTGTCCGTCTGTCTGTCAAAGTTGATTGGTGGGAACACTGCAAGCAGCCATATCGCGATCAAAGACTAATATAATTAAAAATGAACTCCCAACTGGACACTGAGCACATATTTCCATCCCTTGCTGAGCTCTGAGAAAGACGTGCTAGGTGAGGCAGTGTCTCCTCACAGGGGGGGAGAGTTTATGACACCCACATGATCAGAGTCTCCTCCTGGATGATTGCCAGGGATGGATCAGGCACCAGAAAGACTCTCTCCTAAGAGTGTTACCAGAGAGAAGCACCACTGTATCTCTCTGTCTGTCGCTCTCGTATGTCAGTATGTGTAATGAATCTGAAAAGGAGTTACTGTCTAACTCACAGAGGCCATTTCCTTCTTTTTGATGCCAAGGAATATCAGTTTCTGCTAAACAGATAAATAAATCAATAAAATATACTTTGACAAAGACAATAGTGACACTGGTTGTAATGCTGCCAAATGTCAGTGCTCTGGTACACAAATTGACTCCGAGTTGTCTATAAAGTGCTTTTTGGTTTTGGATGTGAGAAAAATTGTGTGTTACTAAAAACAACTGTTTGAAGAGTTTGAAAAATTTAACTGATATGGAGAAATTGAGCAAAAAAAACCAAATTGTAATCACATCAAAATGTCCCTCTGTGAGCTACATCTGCTTATCCTTTAGTGGGTGTGGGGTGGGTTACAAGCTGACATTGGACAGGAGTGGTACTCACAGTCACAGGGCAAGTCAGAGTCATCAAGCAACCTAACCTGCATGTCTACCCTGTAGGTCTGAACTCTGGGAAAACCCACGCAGGTATGAGGACCAAGTTAGCCAGCAGAGCCTCAGCTGTGAGCTGACAGTACTGACCACTGCACCACTGTACGTGCAGTTCAATCTGGACTAGATGGCAACATGTATACCAAAGCCACGGCCTCAGTATGCTCTGTTCAGCACTGCTGGCTTAACGGCCCGTCAGTACAATATCAGAACGGCATGACAGCAGTAATCAGGTGTTATCAGTGTGTTTTGTCCCGATGGCGTTCAGTTTCTCTTCTGTAGGATCCACCCTGTCAGGTATGAGTGTGTCAGAGTAACCATGTTACCATCTTCAAGCTGTCGTCATAGTGATGGGCCAGTTCATTCAGCTGCATCTCCAGCTCTGCAGCCTCCTGCTTCACTGCCTGCCTCAGCTCCTCTATGTCTCTGACCTTCTCCCTACACACACACACACACACACACACACACTTGATCAGATATTTTATCACCTTATCATTTATAAACCAGGTTTTCTCCCTAAAATGATGTGCGATATGGACACTTGCATTCTTTCACCAAGAGGAAAGTGTGTAAACAGATTTATGTCCCCTCCTACACACGTATTGTTTGCCTTGATTTTAATCTGATCAAGGATCTGATTTGATCAAGGGAACGATTTAGTGTCCTGACAACAGCAGATGCCCAGAAACTGTACAGATTATTTGTTTCACTGAAGTGTTTTGGAGAACAGACTAACTCTTGATCAAACACCAACTTTAAAGGATGAATTACAGATTGTAGAATTTTCTATTCTTAACTACACACTGTATATTATCATGTGTTGTATTCTTACCGTGTAAAACACATTGTCCATTATCTGATAAAAACTGAAAGATGGCAGATCATTTTAGACTTACAGCTGCTATTGCAAACCAATGTAAAGCCAGATGGAGTGGACCTTTAGGTGCTCCTTTTTTAACAGGCCGATACATCTGCCTTGTTTGTGAGGAGAGGGACAGAGTGGAGCATCCTCCTGCTGAAAAAGACTCCCTGTACCTGTCAGACAGCTTCATGAACAGAAGGCCAGTGTTGTCCGAGTGTAAACTAACACCAAATATGGCGTTATAATCCACAGATGTAAGAATGTTATAATGTTTATGCTGACACTAGGTGGAGGCTGCAGCCTGTCCATGTCGGGGTCCAAACAGAGCTTTATAATGTTTATAATGTATAAACTTGGCCGTGTTTTGACCTGTGTCTAGTTTTCCCCTGTGTTTCTGTGAGAGTGTGTGCTCTGATCCAGCAAGGATCTGTGAACGTCTCCTTCTGACTGGCTGAATTCATGACCTTGGCCTGGGGAGTGTCTCCTGCTGGTTGGTCCACTCTCAACGTTCTTCCTTTTAAAAAGCTTTCTGTCCTCAGCCTCCAGACCCGTTCATAGATTCTTTGTGAGATAACTGTGACATTTTGTTGCCCCCCCCCCCCCGTAGATTAGGTGTACCATGGACTTGAGTGTGTACCTGTCCTGGTCAGAGAGAGCACTGTAAACTGCTGCCTGGTCTTCAGAGAGCTGCTCCTCCATATTGCTGAGCACAGAGCGAAACTGCTGCAGACACAGCATCATCTCCTCCAACTCATCCAGAGAGTACTGTGGAGGACACATCCAGGAGTAAATAAATATCACCACCACCTGGTTATGGATACAGACCATGGCTGTGGCAGCCAAATGAATAAGTTAGTGTTAGTTTTAAGAGCTTAAGAGAAAACTGGTGATTGTGGTTAATAAACATGTCAGGATTGTCTCCTGACATGAGACAAACATTCTTGTCAGATCTGTTATGTCCATCCACCAGCTGACAAAACATTACTAAACTACACCAAAAAACCCTGAACACACTGAATGTCGGCACAGAATATCTAGAAAAATATATTATATATACATATACTATGCGTATATACACACACACAGATTTGAAAGGTTGAAAATACGCTCTGAAAATGTAGGTTTTAAATCTCAAACATTTGAGAATAAGATTTGAAAATCTGAAATCATATCTGCAGAGCTGGTTCACGACCTCCACTGGCCAGCCGTCTGAATTCTCCCCACAGACATGAATGGGACAAAACTAATGCGCTCATATGTTATTGGACTGAATTGACCAAATTCTGATGATTAAATCATCCAACCACCCACAATCATCGGGGTCAGTGATGCTCAACAAAATGTGTTCACTGTCTTGGTCACTCCTTCTCCAGTCATTGAGTTTGGGCAAAACGCTTTTCCAGTGTGCATCACCTGGAGCTTTGTGGTGAAGAGGGAGCTGAGTCATCAGTTCTGCGTAATGACCCAAAGAAAGAGATCAGGGATCCAAGCAGCCTGAACGAGATTCCTCCTCTGGGTGTTTGGGCTCAGCCTCAGAGACCAGTTGAGGAGCTGAGATGGGGGGCGGACATCCAGAGGGAGCTGGATAGATGGATGGATGGATGGATGGATGGATGGATGTATGGATGGATGGATGGACGCACAGACGGACGGATGGATCAACAAGTGGATGGATGATGGCTGAATAATGGATGGATAATGGATGGATGATGGATGATAGCTGGATGATGGATGGATGGATGATAGATGGGTACATGGCTGGTTGGTTTTACTGGAGGCTTGTGGCCCCCAAGGCGCTACTTCAGAAAGTTGGAGATCTGCCTCTGGATATCAACGGGTGCTCCAGCAGGCCATCCCCCGAGGTCTGCAACCTTGGTGTCATCCTAGACGCCTCAGTCAGTTTCCAATCCCACATCCAGGGACAGGAAGAGACTGGACAGACTGGTGAGGAGGGCTAGCTCTGTCCTAGGAGGCCTGCTGGATTTAGTGGAGGTGGTGGGCAGAGCCGGCTCTAGTCATAATGGTGCCCTAGGCGAGATGCGCACCGATCACTCGCCCCGCGCCCGGGGGCGTCTCTCGGGGGGGGGGGGGGGGGGGGGGGGGGGCGCCACTCGTGGGGGGGGCGCCACTCGGGGATGCAAATTATTACCGGCAGCGCCCCTCCAGCAGCTGGTGCTCTAGGCGACCGCCTATACTGGCGCAATAATTCATCACTTCATCCATTCTACTACAGTGCAATCTCTTTGCTATATTTACTGCATAGCTTTTTTATTCTATTTATATTATATTCTACTTATATAGTCACCTGTTGTTTAACTTATCTTTGCACTGTTGTTCTTGTTCTTTGCTGCTGCAAATTTCCCCAATGTGGGACGAGTAAAGGTTTATCTTATCTTATAAAATCCATCACCCAGTCTGCCTTTTTCCACCTCAAAAACATCTCCAGGCTCCAATCATCACTTTCAGACTCCTCCACGCCCTCATAACCTCCCGTCTTGACGATTGCAATGGAGTCCTGTCTGGGGTTCCCAACAAAGTCCTCAACAGGCTCCAGTACGTCCAGAACTCAGGACATGGTGCGGGTGAGGACCCTGGCAGCACATCACCCAAACCCTTATCCACCATTATTATTATTATCATCACTGTGTATAAAACTGGACTGAATGAGACAGCACTGTAGTGAATTATCAGACACACCAGAAGCACAATCATCTGAACACATACCCTTTGTGATGGTGAAGTCCATGAATAGATGATGGATTGCAAATGAAATGTAATTCTTGTCTGATAAAAACTGTTTGTGTGAACAACTTATTTATGGGCTCATTTTTGGCTCATGTATCCTTGAAGACAGAAGGCACCACTGAAACGTTTCTCTGCAAGGGAGATAAAACAAACCTTTGTCTTTTCAGTATTTCAATATAAATTCACCACACAGCTCATTTGGGTGTCATTTGTGGATGTTACTGAATTACATTGAACTACAGAGAAAAAACACACAAGAATGGAGAGTATAAGACAGAATGAAGAGAGAGCTCCACAAGCTCCACATGCAAATGCAACATTCATATGTTAATACGGTCCTTGCTTTGAAATCTCAAGAACTATGGTAACATGACAACAAACATACAGTATTTCTGATGACACTGATGGCCACTTTTATTTTCACACAGGACATCACTGTTTGCATTGTCATCATAAAGTAGAGATTTGATGGATGTCTCAGTCAGGTTAGATCTTTACAAACACGGACCTCAGACCTCCCTCAAATCCACTGCACTTCACTAACAGCTGTCTGTGTGGATTCCTTCATCAATTATTTTGATCTGTGGTATCAAGTCGTTGTCAGCAGACGTTTTCCTCCCATCATCTGCACATCATCGGCATCAGAGAAGACACAACAGATCTTTTGACACATAACAGGATTTAGCAGTTACTGACCTTATGTGCTTCCCAAAGCCCACTTTCTGTTTGTGTTATGACAAAAGTATGGTGGCCATGACAGCTGAATGCACTGCAACTTAACAAAGTTACAACATGCAAAACACATGCAAACAGATGAATCAAAAGCAAACTAAGACATCAATTTGATCAGTCATTCATTTTTCACAAAACATGCTATAAACACAGAGCCGGACTACAATCCAGAAAAGGACAGTGGAAGTGTCTAAAGTGGACAGTAGTGCTGGACACAACGTGGGCACGCTTGTTATTGAAAGTAACTGAAGTGAAATCCCTGTATCATGCATTTATATATGTGCTGCTCTATTGTGTGCTGAACGCACCTCACAGGACCTTGCAGAAGAAAAAACTCTCGTCAATCATTTTAATTATTGCTGAGGAGTTTTTGTGTTTATGACAGATCTTTGCCATACAGTTCACCAGTACTGACAAATGGTGTGTCGCCTGCATAACAAGCATATATGGAATGAACCAAATCAGATGAAATCTATAACTTATGGCAGTAACATCATTGGACAAACACATCAGGAGCACTGGTTAATGACAACAGATGCTCACAGGGAAGCTGTCTTCATAATATTACATCATGTTTATTCTCTGTGACTTGTGGCACATATTAGGCATGAACTAATAGGCCGATTACTAAACATCCACAACCCTGTGTGTAACTGATTTTGATTACTTGTCCAGCACAGTAGGAAAATTCCCACGCTGCTCACTGTATACATATACATATACAGCAGTGATGACACATCACTGTAGCTGTTCTCATGTAGACATTTTTCTGTTTCTATAGTCAACATAACAAGTACAAAATTTGATCACAGCTTATTAAAACCATTATTTTACGATTTTACGAAGTAGCCAAAACTGCATGTTAAAGAAAGCAGACATCGATATTCAAAATGAGTTAGAAGAAACAAAAGGTTGTCATATTCAAGAACTACCATTGAGAATCTGTTATCCCATCTGACATATATTGACACTGTATCACACAATAAATGTCTGCAAAATGCCTCTAAAGTGTATTATAAATGTGACTTCTGAGTCTAAAATGTTTCCAGTGGACATTGAGACCCAATAGACCACGACTGAACCAATCACAAGCAGAATGTGACACACTGGGAAGCTACCCAAGTCAATGTGAGTAAATAAATAATGTGACATGAGGAGACAGTGTGCTGTGTGGTATTACTCACAGGGACGTTTCCCACAGTGCGCTCCACGTTATAATTCCTCTGAGTACAGCAGGTACACTTATGGTCACAGGAGCAACAGCATGCCATGCTGGCTGTCTCATTGCCTTTTGTCCAAAGATTCTTCTCATCTTCATTTCCAGTCCTGTCCACCTCTTCTTCCTCATCAGGCCACAGCCCTTTATCCGCAGAGGCGGACACAGTGCGGTCATTTCTAGCCATCCCAGGGAGACAGTCATGTGACTGCCAGTCATTAGACAGCAGAGGGCAAGATGGAGATGAAGAGGAGATCAGTGTAGGTCTATGTGTAGTCTGTGAGGCACTCGTGGATACAGTCACCTGGTTCGGGACAGTATGAAGAGCCCCATCCGATAAGTTCTTCTCCTTGAGAGTGTTTTGTTGAATATGCAGGTCTGTCCATGACTGTACAGCACGGAAAGGAGTGGAGGTGTCCAAAGGGAGTATACCAGGGAGAAGGGTGCGCTTTGCATCAGTCGTGTAGGGAACATCCTTCCTGTGGACAATATGAGAAGTTAGAGATGAAGACATCTGGACAGAAACAGAGCGGTTTGATGGCTTAAGGTCTGAGGTTGCAGAGGGGGTTGGAAATGGAGCTGGATTCAAGCAGGAGGATCTATCTGAGGAAGCAGTTGCATTTCTGGAGAAGTGATCACTGTCCATTGTTGTGAATGTCAAAGATAAAGGCAAGTCTCTGATTGTGGATGAAAATGAATGCAGGCCTCTGGGTCCAGCTGCATTCTCAGAAGGTCCATCTGCAAATTCATGGCTGTATGACACTTCAAGCGCAGGGGATGGATTGGAAACCTGGATGGGTTCTGCCCAATAGACTCGCTCCTCAGTATCAAGCTGCAGAAAAAAGGCATCCACGTCTTCATTGTCATCTTCTGAGCCATCCACTGAGGTTTGAAATATCAAGTCTAAGCTCTCAATTTGGATTGCATCCCTTTCATCTTGGCTGTCTGCCTCTCCATCATGTAAAACTAGACTACTTTTAGGTGACTCACTTTCTGTGCCATTAATTTCCACTGGAGAGACTTTACTTAACTCTTCCGGTTTGGTTTCAGTTGAAAGCTCATTCTGCAAACTACAGGAAGGGACCTGTGGCTCTATTTCTGTTTGGTTCCATACTTCCTTAGAGAGTAATCGAGAACCTGCTGGCAGACCATCAGAACTCTCTGGGTCTGAAAGGTAAACAACAGCCTCTCGAGTCTGCACAGCATCAGTGTGTCTCTCACCCTCATCCTCCCCTTGTAAATCCAACGAAAGGTGATCCATCTTACTATGAATAACATGTTGGACAGGGTCTGTATTATCATCATGGTTACATGGTTGGGTCACCTGGTCACATGGTGTGTCCTGTTTGGGGACAGAGCGCTCTGTCAGGTCAGCTGGATCAATGAGACAATCTGGATCATGTGATTGTGGTGACAAGGCAGACTGACAAACTGAGATAGAAGGGCTAGGAGAAAGGCTGGACAGTGGGACACAACCCCTCTCCAACCTGGAAGAGTCCAGAATGATAGAGGGTGGGGCTAAAGGATTGTCCTCGTCCAACTCAGAGAGAGTGGGGGGTGATTCTTCCTCTTTCATTTGTGTGGTGGTCAGTGGATCAGACAGGCCTGTTCCTCCTGAGTCTGTTTCACTGTTTACTGGACTCTGTGAGAGGGACTCGATTGATGGGGGGGTCACTAATGGGCATGGGCAATGAAAATCAGGAGGGGCAGAGGGAGGTAAATAAAGGGAAGAGGGAAGCAGAGACAAGGAGCCGCTAGAATCAGGGGGGGAGTTTGCATGTAAAGCCACCTGAGTCTGTTCTGACTGTGTGTTCGTTGGACTCTCACAGCAGTCAGACTCTAAAGAAGACATTGAATAGGATGCAGAAAATTGACAATCAAAATTTGGAGAGGCAGAAGGAGATGAAACAGATGGAGGTACACTTGAAAAAGTGGAGTATGTTGTGCCTTCACAGTCATGAGAAAGAGTAGAGAGGTAGGGGGACGGAGCGTCCTCGCCATCATTTATCTCCTGTGAGACTCTAATCAGTGAAGTGGGTTGTATGGGGGAAGATGTTAAAGACTTAAAGGAGGGAGGAGAAGGGAAAGTTGGGCTTTGGGAGTGATTCATGTTTTGTAACTCAAGTGAGGAAGAGCAAGAAGGAAGGTTCTCGCACACCAATTCAAGCAATGAACCAGGTGGACACAGATCCTGGTCTGGTGGTGTTTCTGTCTCTGGAATTCTCAGGTCTGATTTTGGGACGCACAGCATACCAGGAGATGGGGAGGGGACAAAGACTAAAGAATGCTCTGGTGGAGGATAGGGTGAGGAAGGGAGACATTTGTCAACACCAGAGGAGGGCAGAAATGGGGACAGTGGGAGAGATGGGGAGGTGTGAGGAGGAGAAGGAGAAGGGGAGCCTGGCCTCTCACTGCTCCCTCCGGACAGGCCTGATGGAGCCTGCAACCAAACAGACAGACAACACAGACCGTCAAACATGAACCGCTATTTGTACACTGTATGTACTGCTGTCACATTCTAGTCAGTAACTTAAGCGGCTATGGTGATTTTGCTTTGCACTCCAATTAAGCTGGGGGCTTTTGAGAGAAGTAAGCATGCATTAGTATGTGAGGATACCTTGATGAGATCAGGCCCTGGTGATGCCTGCTGACAGAGGGGGGGAATAAATGGCTCTTCTAGAAAGCCACTGCTGTCTGACTGGCAGCTGTTGGTCCGTATCACTCCCCACTCTGCTCACACACACAAGGAGGGGAGGGAAACAAAAGGCAGACGCAACAGTGCATTAAAATCATTACTTAACAACAGCCGGTAGATCCAGCCCAAAGATACCAACAACAGGGCAACAGTCCAGTCTTTTGGGAAAGAAGCACATGAGATGATATCGTTTTATATGTGTGTGCCCTGTACAGAGATGAATCCAAGGTCTGTGTGGAGGTTAGGACAGACTGGAAACAGGGAAACCTGCTGGTCTGACTGTCCTTAAAGATGCCTCCTAATATCAACAATTTTTCATTACAGGTTACATAATTAACTTGTAATTTGTTTTTGGTGCTGCTACTGTGCATTATACTGTAGTCCTGCAGCTGAGGGAGACAGAAAGTCAGGAAAAGCCAACAGGCGCTTCTTTGATCAAACATTGGTACTGCATTTCCAAAACCAACATCATTAAGACTGACATAATCGAAAAACGCCAACTGGTGAAGCTCACCTTCCTAACCGCTTGCACTGACAAGAACAGGTCTAAACAGCAGTGATCCAGATATGAAAATGACCAAAGCCTCTGATGACTTTGCATTTCTGCATCATGGTAGATACAAACTGTATGCAAAAGAATGATGTATTCTGTATGTGTATGTGTATGTGCCCATGCATTGCATATCTAATACTCTCCAAAGCCTTCAAGTCTCAGATATTTGAAGTTTGAGGATGAAAATGTTTGATTGTACTTGAATTTTCTGCTCCTCCCATGTAGATCCCTGCAACACTACTTTCATCAAAACTGTGGACCTGGAATGAGATATGAGACAACATTAATTTGCTTTGCAGGAAGGTTAACTACAGCAGCTGTAAAAATGGAAAACATTAGACTATACCCTTGAGCTGATAAGCTTATTGCATTTTATGGTCTACAAAAGCTCCTTGATAAACCATAATATGATAAATAAAATGATGTTCACTCTCTGTTCATACAGAAATACAGAAGATTCAGTCAGGATTGGTTCATTCAACCCTTTAATCATTTATGGCTGTTGGATTTAAAAGCATTGCATATTAAGGAATGCCTCTCATATTGTTCTCCTCTCTCACATCAACCCTGTCCTCTTGTAACTGCCTTCATATGAAGCAAACATGTTTCATACTTTTAGAGGACCCGCAGTGTTCACTGGTAACATTTAGTTCTAATTCGGGAAATGTAATGTCTTGGTCTTGTACCACAGTGAAAAGTATTAGTGAGGAGGTCAACAAAGCACAAAGAACATGACATAATGATGCTAAAAACTGAACCACCATCCTGTCCTACACTTAACTACATGAGTTGAGTTGCTAGAACAGAACCATAGAAATATGGCTCACTCTTTATTGGAACAGATACTGGATGTAAAAGAAAAATAATAAACATTGATTGAGAATGTTTTGCAATTATGAACATTTTGCATGTAGGTTCATGCAAAATGTATCATTGTTAAAAGGGCTAGTATATGTCCTCCAATATACATGTCAATATGAAGTCGTTATGAGTGCAGATCATTGGATCTGACACATTTGTACATAAATGGGGTTGGTAAGAAAATAAGAAACTCTTGTACATTTTGCTAAAATGTAGATTAAATTCATAGCAATAAAGCATCTTTCTCTGTAAAATCTGCCACAATGCATTAGAGTCTTTTGGTGAAATGTGTGGTTTGGGCAGCCTATAGAATCTGTTAAGCCATGTTCATGGGCCTGCTGTTTACAGTTGCAGTTTGACTTACCTCTTCCATTTCAAATGATTCCCTGACCTGCCCTAGGCTCCTCTTCCTCTGTGAAAATGTGCTGGCTGTCAGGGGATGACATTCCCTCAGCGCAGGGGGTCGGAGGGCTCCGTCCTGTGCTGTCAAAAACGCTGCTTGAGGCTGAGGGTCTGGACCAGCTCCTTGTTCCTCTGCCAGAGGACTCAGACACACAGACTCCAGTCCAGGTCTAACTCTTTTTAAGGGGACTTTCTTATCTCCAAGGCTGGCTGGAGGCTGGAGTAGCTCAGGTGCTGCACAAAGAGGAGAGGTTGCAGCAGATGTGGTTAGGTCCTGGCTTTTATGGTTGCGGATTTGGCTGAGTGACTTCTTTGATGCTCGTCTGAACAGCATGCCCACGCGCCTCCTCCTCTCCCGGGCCTCAGGAGGAAGGTCTTTGCCCTGCGGTCCTCTGACAGCAGAGGAGGAAGACCCCACCAAGGAGGAGAATGCTGTAGTAACCTGCTGAAGAACCTCAAGCTGTCTAAACCGATCTGAGGAGACAGACGAAAAGGCAGAAGACAAGAAAAAGTTTGACAACACATTTCAAACAGGTTCACTGGGCAGATCAGTTGATAGTCGTGGAACAAGTAACTCACTGACACCAGCGACTGTAACAGGCACAACAACCGAATCCACAAGAACGGCCAGTCCCCCCATATTGTTTGAAACTTATCAGGGCAAATTGTAAATTACTGCTACTTGTATAACAGTAATTATAGCAGCATGATTACTGATTACTATTTGTAGTTGTCCTGAACATCTGCAATGCTGCCTTCTGGAAGTTCGACATGCTCGGTTCAGATCTTCTTCCCTCTCTTCGATACCATTCAACCACACTTATCTAATAAGAATGACATTTCGATGTCATTGCTATAGATCCTGATGATGTGGATCAGTGAGTCCATGTCATCTACCACTTCGAGATGTTCCGGGAATAATGGAGCGAAACAGCAGTGAAGGGTGGCTCCTGACTGATGACCCTGCAGCCTGCTCAATGGCACTGTCGGAGGTGCGACAGGCAGAAATGCCAAGCAGGTAGAACTACCTTACCTGTGCTTACATCTGGATCAGTGAGTCCATGTCTTGCTCATTCCTTGCATACAGTTTGAGGTCATCCATGTAGAGGAGGTGACTGGTGATTGCTCCGCTTTGATGATCTGGCTGAGGGGGTTCAGGCCTATGCAGAACAGCAGTGGGGATGGTCTATCATCTTGGTATATGCCGCACTTGAGGGTAACTTGTGCTATTGGCTTTGAGTTGGCCCCCAGAGTTGTTTTCCACAGCCCCATTGAGTTCTTGCTGAAGGCTGTTAAGGTCCTGTTGATGTTGTACATTTCAAAGCATTCCAATATCCATGAGTGTGGCACTCGTAGTAGTAGGCTTTCTTGTAGTCATTCCAGGTGGGGCACAGGCTGGTCTGTCTTGTCTTGCTGTCTTGGGTGACTGCTCTATCGACCAGTAGCTGTCCTTAACTCCCCTGGTGTTGCTCTCAATTCCTCTCTGGGCCTTGCTCATGTATTGGGCCATGTGTCTACTCATCTTAGCTGCTATGATGCCTGACAGGAGCTCCCATGTTGTCAAAAGGTAGATAACTGACCAGTTGTTTCCTGTTTCCAGTTAGGGGGTAATGCTCTCTGTGGCTTATGTTGTTCATCTTGTAGCCAAGCATCTCTGGGATCACTGTTGCTGTGATATATATATACAGTATCAACTGATTGGTCTCAGTTATGGTCCTAGTAGTGATAGTCTGTTATGCTGCATTCACATCTTCTAGTAGACTTTCAGAGGGTTCTTTGTTACTTAGTCTTGGTGATTGGCTGTGGGGTTGCGGGGTATCCAGCTTACTCACAATCTTCAATCTTGGGTCAGCCACCCTTGTGTCGATGGAATCTCTCTCGTAAGAGCTTGTTGTTGGCGGTTGGTACCCAGTCTCAGTCATGATGTTGATATCCCCCCTCTGACCTGTCATCCTGGCTCCACATTGCTGTGACATGTTGTACCTCATCTTGGTTATCTTAGATGTTGGGTTTCGCAGTATCCATATATCCCACATAATCTGCATGTATTCACTGGGGTTACTTCTATGGCAGCATTCCAACAGATCCACACATACATACATACATACCTCTCTCTTAATTAAAGAGCTTGGTCTAGACTTGCTCTTTATGGAAAGTGTCTTGAGATAACGTTGTTATGAATTGGCGCTAAATAAATAAAGATTGATTGATTGGTTGCTTGCTTGCTTGGTTGATTGATTGATCAATTGATTAATAGTGGATGTACTTTGATTGGGCACAGTTGATTTAGTTGGCAATCTGCTGAACCAATTCCAAAACTTTTTTTTACCTACCGGCAATTTCGAACCTAAAATATGTAAATTAAAAAAAAAATCTGTTGTACTGTAAATTGCTATTGTTCTGTGTATGATTTGTGTTTTGTATATTAGATTTCAATGTACTAAAAATGTGAATATTTTTGCCACATTATGTTTAATTAACTATAACATTTACCAGAACTGTCTTTGAAAGTGTAAACTTGTTGATCCCTGTAGTTACACCTGGCTCCACATACTTTAGTGTGCTTTGGTCTACGTCTGTTATACTGGCATGGGACCCTTACTTATTTTGAAAGGAAAATGCTCCAATATACAGTATACTATTTCAAACATTTGTTTTCTTCCAAATACATGTCAGCAGTTTCCAAAATTTTGCATAATGCCCGTATTACAATTAAACATTGTCATGTGTATTGTGCAGAAACAATTTTCTGTACATTTCCGTACATAACACTGATCATATTGCTAAAAGTCAGACCTACCGCTGACATCTGGATTTTCTAGGTCCAGGCGATTCTTCTGTGCATCCAGAAACACCTGGAGGTTGATTCCTCGTGCCTGAGACTGATGATTAATGAATCTAGCTGGGATGCGTCCAGAGAGGTCAGGTTCATCACAACCAAAGCCCAGGTCCAAGAGAACCTCCTCTGGGTCATCATTCCACAGGTTCAGTATGTCCATCACACTACCCACAGAAGGCCAATGACACAGAAATTAGTATGTGTCCCTGCCATACACTAATAACCACTTCCTTCTCAAGTATGTGTGTGTGTGTGTGTGTGTGTGTCGAACCTGAATGGTACAGAGTGACCGGACGTTGCTGAGCTGAGGCTGTTCCACCTGCTGAGAGCTGGACTTGACCTGCTCCACCTGAACAGGTCCACAACAGAGGGTTCACAGTTCCAGTCATACACTTATTTTTCATGTTCCTTACGTTGGGTCTTATCTTTTCACTTCAGGATGTGTAACCTTAAATTTGCACAGACAAACTAGTTTAAGGAAAAGTTCAAAGGATCTGTAGATCATTTTCATCCGGTCCCCTCACACACCAACCTGCTGCTCCAAATACTCACTAGAGGACCACATGTGGATCAATCTGCCACTGAAAATAGTCTCCAACAAATAGATGATTTATGCAGCATTTGTTTGAAAAACATTTGCTTAAATTTACCATGACCAGGAACTTTCTGAGCCTTTGTAGAAATTGTATATTTGTGTGGCATTTTTAAAGATTTATATTTTCAGTAGGGGCCACTGGGCTTAGAGCTGACACACAGACAAGGTAACACCGAAACAGGACTAACACACAGGATGTGACCTTTGAATGGGATGTGTTAACAATAAGAAAGATGTAGATGAAGTTCAGCCATATTGAGCTGGTTGTAACGGATCATTGTGGGATAAACCCACTCATTACAGTTTGACACTGGAGTTTTAAAGATCAAACCTCAGAAGCTTTTGTGTTACTGCAACTGTGTCACACATGAGATGTTACCCAGTGTAGTAACCAAAGACTACACAACTCACTGAATTGTGGGTTATCATTTGATAATCAGCAGCCTGACTGATAAATATTGTAATAACCAATTGTAACTGACATGATCTTGAATGGACACGGTAATATTATCTTGTGATGGTGTAGCTGTCAGAAAACCTACAGCCTCCTGTTTTCATTGTATTTTTCTTCATGCACATGAACAAAGAAACCAAATGTTTAGACACATTGTTGAACAGGTCAAATTCTAAAACTGTTTGATCTGAATTGAAGATTTGTCCTCAAAATATAACAGACAGAAATGCATACATATAGTCTGGTGTACTCACATTGTGCTCCTGTTCTGTATTGATCAGAGCCCTGTCTAACCTGCTGCTGTCTTTAATCTGTTATATCATCCTTGTGCATTTAGCTGCTTCATATTTGCTGTACAGCTGTCGAGCATTGTGTAATAAGTTTCCTCTGATCCTTTCACTTGCAAACTGTGCTCTGTGCTATCCAGAGGGTGGAGGTGAGGCTTATTTGCCTGGTAAATGTGACTTGTAGTTAAATGTCTAACTATCTGGTCAGGTCCACAAGCTGTTATTACAGCCTGAACCAACTGTCAGTCAAAGACACACTGCAGTGGTAGATCACTCGTTTATAGCGTTGATATAAACCACAGAGCATTTATCTGCCCCTGGGTCATGTACCATATGATAGCAAATAAAGAACTCCGATACCTATGTCCAAGAGACAGAACTAAACATTAGAAACCAGACTTGATGCCCACACATCCAGTAACAATAGGGAAGGATTCCAGTCAGCCAAAGCCCACATGGAACAGGACGGTTAATATGATGACTGACAGCGGGGTGCATCACTCAGACACTGAGTGGAGCTGACAGGATCAACTCTCTCCCACTGGTTTTGCTGGACTGACCTGGTCAGAAACACCATTTTCAAAAGGCACAGTTTTCAGGAATATACGTTAGAATGACCTGTTTTTGCTAGGGGGTTCATTTAGGACGGTCCTATGCAATAAAGTGAGACTAGGGTTAATGTGCTGATCCAGGTAGGTTATAGCATGGATGGAGGAGATACCAGATGTTCACAGACCTCTGCCAAATGTGTTGCAGCTAATTTCAGTAGAAGTTTAAACTGTGACACAAACCTTCACTAATTCCAACCTTAAAATTAAATGTTTTCAAATGTTATGCAATATCATAAACAGTTAAACCTTAACATAAACTAAGACTTAGGTCATTTTCACTTAAAATCAACGGTATCAAAGCATCTATACAGAACTGCATATTTAACACATTTGCTATACTTCAGTGTGTGAAAGAACAGCCTCCTCCAACTTAGATTCCTCCTGTATGAATGATGTGTGAATGGGTGAATGAGGATGTGATGTAAAAGCGCTATGAGTAGTCAAAATGACCAGAAAGGAGCTATACAAATACAGACAATTTACTACTGACAGTGCTAGAATGAATTCCAGTGTGATCGAGTTCAGCCTCATCTGACACAAGATGAGAAGAAGAGGAAGAGAAGCGTCCTTACCGCAGAAAGTCCTGAACTGTCCTCACTCCCTGGTTACCATATAAAGACGCTGCAGGGGGAGAAAAGTCATGTTATCTAGATGAAGGAGGAAAGAGGGAATGTGGAGCCATAAATTAAACAAGCAGAGAGGGAAACATCAGGAAAAGAGAAGGCAGAGCACAAAGAATCATCTTTTCGATTTTATGCTGGTTGAATGTCAGTACATCCTGTCCAGGTCTGCTGTCAAGGCTCCTCGAGCTATATTAGGAAAGTGTTTCTCTCTGTCTCTGTCTCTCACCCTCCCTCTCTTCTTTTTTCCCCTGAGGGTGTTTGGGTTTTGGCAGTCGCCTCTACCTCCCTCTCCCAGACGGGGACTCCATTTGACACTGGCATGGTGTCAAGAGCATAGTGTTTCTCCCTCTCTACTGCCATACCTTATGCAATACCAAAAAAAACTCCTCCTGAATCCAGTTAACCTGCAGGCACTTCACTGAAGGATCTTCAAAGGAAAATAGCAAAAGAAAAAGACAAAAACTCTGTTAGTGCCAGTAACATTGTGGCCCACAGTGCTCTGATCCTCTTGTAATTGGTTTTTACAGGAGAGTGCACACACATGCAGAGGTAGGGGGGCTCTGGAGGGCCCAAAGAGACAGGCTCTCATCAAACCGTTAAGATAATGCAGGCCTTTGTGTAAAGTGATCTCTAACGAGTTGAATCTGACCTGCTGAATTTACAGAGGACATGTTGGCAGTGGAAATGGCTTTGTTGACATTGGGGCATGCACTCCTTTTCACTCACTGAAAAATTCAGAAGCTTCGACTTTTCACATTTTCCCAGATTTTGTAAGTATAACAGTGGGGCACAAGACATCTCTTACTTCACCTAAAACTCCTTTCTCTGTGTATATGAACTGAAGGTTTCCATGTAAGGTGTATACTGGACCACAACTAGCTCAAACTAGTTGTGATACTGTATATCAAGCCAGAGATCTACATGTTTGACATTTAAGGTGAGCACAGGGAGACTCCTCTGCAGATGAATGTGAACTGTGTCAAAAACACAACCTACCAGGACACAGTCCACAGTAGGTTTTCATTTCTCCAGATTATGTTTGTCTTTGACTTTCTAGTGAGGAGACACGGCTGAATTCACTTGCATTCAAATGTTAACTTAACGATGTTCCTCTTTGTTAGTCTGTTAGTTTAAACAGTGAATAATGACAGAGAGACTTTGGGACCAGTCAGTATGGATATGAAATTCATCTCAGACAGGAGCTGCAACAGTTTGCTGAAGGGTTCATTAAAGTTCTGCATATCTCAGAAGATGCCTCTTTCAATCCATACATCCTGATACTGTTTAGCTTCTGTCTGGACTCCAGATCTTGTTTTTCAAGTTGGTACTGAAGACAAATTTGATCAGTTGGGGTGAAACCTGTCCTTCAACTCCCCCACTGAAAAATAGCCTTCCATCATACTAAAGAGTTCTGAACTGCCTGTGGAAGCAACATCAGCAGATGGACTGTGTTTTGGAAGCTTCAGGAAATTAGTTTCTATGGCTAAGCAGCTATGCAAAAGCCTCATATCATCTTACGCAATGCCAAGTGTGAAATCTCTGTACAAAGGCCTGTAGACACGTACCATCAACACAATGATCAAAATAGGTGAATAAAACACTTCTTAATATCCCGTTATCATCTCTATGTATGCACACCCAAACAGACCCCGACAGAAAGTTTTTCTTGCTCATGTGGGGATTCCTGAATCCTTAATGTTGAATTCCTGAATCGTTGGGTCTCTCTCCAATTAAAGAGTTTGTTATACCGGGGCCATACAACAGTCAAACTGCCCTCCAGCTCTCTGTCTCTCTGCTGGTGTTCGCACATACACACTGATATTTAACTCGGTGCCTTGTGTGCCAGACCGTGCCTGTAAAGATTCCCTGCTGAGAATGTCACCGTACAAGGCCAGGATAGGAGGCTGTTTACCTTCTACACCCAGGGCCAGGTCATCGTCACTGCTGGGGTTCCTCCTCAGTGGCTCTGTACAGGATACAAAACACAGAAACATGAGAACCACACAATACTATGACAGACAGCAAAACAACTTTCCAGCAGAATCGGCTCATATCCATAGAACACATCCTGGAGAGATGAAGAGACTAATCTCCTCTGGACTGGTATGTACCATGTTACATGCTACACGCTATGATAAATGAATGTATAGTCAACACAAACATATCGGTAACATAGAGTTCAAATGAATAAATTGTAGAGATGCCTCACAACTTGCATACAGTTTAGTTCACCTTTGATTAGAAAATTAATTAAAGCAAACTATTTCAACACAAGTTGGTCAGCCCTGCTGTTGTGGTGCATAACAGTCACGATATATAAAGAAGGAGAAAAAACAAACAGCTACTCATGAAAATAAAATTCCTTGAGCTTGTTCAGCTCCAGGTTGTTCTGACCACACCAGGGGGCCGGTGATCGTTGCATCGTCTGTAGACTTCAAGAGTTTACAGACACTCTCCTGAGGTGAGTCATTGGTGCAGATGGCACACATCCCTGGTTGTCCAGATGTTCCCCAGCTTCCCTTGCTGCCCGGGATCTGTTAGGTGATCCACAGGCGGGGGCTGGCACCATGAGCTGGCTGAGTTCGGAGCAGAGGTCTTCTGGGATGCTGCCGTTGAACGCCGGGCTGAAGTCCACAAACAGGATCCTGGCCTGTGTCCTTGGGGAGATGAGGTGTTGTGTGACGTAGTTCAGTCCCATGTTGACTCATCATCCACTTTTTGCCTGGCAGACAAACTGCAGTAGGCCTGTGATGTCCTTCAGGTGTTTCAGCAGCAGTCTCTCTCTAAGGGTTTCATGAGCACAGAGGTGAGGGAGACAGGCCTGTAGTCATTTAATCCTGTGATGGAGGCTTTCATGGGGACCAAGATGATTGTGCAGCGTTTGAAGTAGGAGGGGGCTTCACACAGCTCCAAGTTCTGCCAGGGGATGGGGGCCAGCTGGTCAGCGCAGACAGCGCAGGAGAGGCACACCCTTCAGTGGGTGGGAGTAATGGGGTGCAGATGGTTGTGTGATCAGGGTGAGCAGGGTGAGTGTTGGCTTATCAAAGCTGCAGTAAAACACAGGTCACAACGTGCAGGCTTTTCCACCCAGATACCTTTTAGATCAGAGGAGCAGTGTGTTCCTGGCCCGGTTGTACAGGCCCCTCTTCTATAGGCTAGTTTAACTACTGAATACTTTGATTTCTCTCAGTCAGTCAAGATTTATTTTTATAGCACTGTCCACAAAACTGAGAACACTTGACACATTACAAACTACCACACACACACTACTGTTGTCTCTCACCATGAGAGAGCAGCTCACAAGCTGCACAGCAGGGAGACAACAGAGATGGACCGCAGCAACGCAGAGCAGCATATAAGCTGCTTCTAGCGGCTAGCTTCTTAGTGTTAGCCAGCATGGTAGTGCAGAGATATGGAGCCACCCACGTATGGAATCAGATTTGTTTCAAAAGTTTCAAGCAAAACTTATTAAAAGTCAATCAAAATAAATGGATTTGAGAGAGAAAAAAATGAACTCAAGCAAAAAATTATAACCTTCAAAATAAAAAATGTCTCTTGAAAACATCTTTTATTTTGTTCAAGGATGTAGTTTTGCTCTCGCCCTCTCTCTCTTTTGGTTACGCTTCTGGCTTTTTCGTTTGCGCTGCCAGATTCTTTGTTTGAGTTTTGACACAAACCTATCGCGTGGGCAGGCTCTTTCAAGGGCGCGTTCCTATTGGCTGTGACCCGGAGGTTGTTCCCCTGTTTGCTTGAATTGACTCCTGGGGATCACTTTAATCTTGAAGCAGTTGCTTGTATGCCCCCCTATGCTTCCTCTTCATGCATGCCTTGCATGGCGAATGAAAGATTCTTTCTCCCAAAAAAAAAAAAAGTTAGAAAAAGTTCAAAAAACTTTATAGATCCCCAATCTGATTCCATACCCACGGAGCATCACTCTGGCTTTTCAGAAATCTCAAGGTGATATCACTGAGGCTATGTCCACAGATCATTATCAATAGTATTGAATTATTCAAGCACAGGGTAACACAGTGACATTGAGGAGGAACTCACATGAATAACATAACATTTCATTTGGTGCCTATCACCTGTGCTGAAGGGTTAACTGACTCTTGATAGACTGTTGAGTGGCAGAATGGCCAGCCACCTATGTTAAAGGCTTTCTGTGGTCAAACCTTCAGAAACTTTCTAGACTGTAACATTGTAAAACTGCTTTTAAAGGTCAAATGCACTTTTCTGCAACATCTTTTCATCATAAGCGTGTGTCCTAGGCGTATCTACAGACTGCCACGGTTCTGTGGGGATGACAACACTGCATACAGCCCTCCGTCACTGTGGTCTGAGTGACTTTCAGTAGTAGAACACAGCATTATCTCTAATGTCTAAAGCTCTATTTTGGCCTCAAACAAACCCAACACTCTGGGCAAAGGTAGTCCTGCCTGAGTGGCAAACAGCCGAGCAGAGCACCTGAAGGTGTGCGTGTGTGGGGGGGGGTGAGTGGCCAGAGGCATAAAGGGAAATTTGCCGTTTCCATGGTTTTCTAAACCACCATTTGCATGCTGTTTGAATGGGCTGACCTGAGGGCAGGATGGGGGATGTGTAGGTTACATAATACACACTGCTTAACAACAACATGCATAAATTCATCAGAGTGTGGCCTTTGATTTCACATGGCCACATTCATTTTCAGCCACATTAATTCAGACAGAAAATTCTGATTTCAGTCTTATGGGAAGGAAAGTATTCAGCACTCCTCAACCAATAACAGGCTAACTGTAGTCAGGAAAAAAACATGTCTTGGCAAAGGGTATTCAAATGAGTAAATAAATGATAAAAGAAATCAATTCATTTCTTTGAGTAAAGCAGCAGGAATATAATCTGTTGACCACATCACAGTGTGTTTCACTGCACAACAGACACTGTACAAACTGCACATTAGCTCCTGTAACTCCTGTGTTCTCTCATGCTCACTAACACCTCTGTGACATAATATATGCAGCCTAAGTATTCATCCTCTCCTCCACAGGTTAACGGGTCGAGATCTCAGCTATTCATTACTGGACTAGAACTGTGCACAACGGTCCACTCACTAAGAGCTCACTAGACCTTTACAGAAGTGCTCTAAACCAAACAGATTGTTGTACTCACCATCATGTACCACTGAATCACACAAGGGAGAAGACACTATGAGACTGACATGAGGTAAAGGCGACACAGTTCCACAGTGAAAACAGAGAGAAAGATTTCCATCAGATGTACCTGCAGCTTCCCGCAGTGGCTCATGCTTTGCATCTTCCCTGCAAACACAGGTCACATCTTATCAGAAGGAGGGACAGAGTACAAGAAAGCACTCACACACACACTCACACACACACACACACACACACTTGATGTTGGCACTATACTGTGATACTACCAGAGGTGGGACCAAGTCATTGTTTTGCAAGTCACAAGTAAGTCTCAAGTCTTTGCCCTCGAGTCCCAAGTCAAGTCCTGAGTCAAGACAGGCAAGTCCCGAGTCAAGTCCCAAGTCAAGACTGACAAGTCTCAAGTCAAGTCCCAAGTCCTCCATTTGAGTTTCAAGTCCTTTTGAGTCTTCATTTTCATTGTACGCTATATTAATAATATTTTCACTATTTTAACTTAATATGAAGTACATTTAAACTAAACTAGATTTGATTAGGTTTGCTTACGTTTTGCTGCTGACAGCAGTCTGAACCTAGTCGAGCCGAGTAGCACTAGTGAATTGGCAATTATGCCGCTTTCCACTAGCGTTACTGTGGTACACTGACTAAGCACCTCATACAATCCCGCTTCAAAAATCCCAAACCATCCTTTTACAATATAAGTATGAGCAAGGGAATTAACCCGCTGTGGATGCATATACCTGTTGGCGCTAGTGACGCTATCAGTGAGTTACAGCTAGCAGTTAAATTAGTTAGCCTATAAGCTAGTGTTAGCTTAGTTTTCTTTGTGCAGCTTCAAATGTCGAACAAAGTTGGAAGTTGTTGCGTCTCCATCCGTAATCTTCGACCCGCATGTTTTACATACTGCGATTCGTTTTTTGTTGACCACCTCGTAGTTTTTATACCCAAACGAAACTATCTTTGGTATCATTTTTGCCAACTGGCGCGCTGCTTTATCCGCTTCATTGGTTGTCCTGTAATTTGATTGGTTGGATGCTGTCGGATCAAAACAACGTGGATCTAATTTGATTGGATGTCGGGCCGACAGCGCGCTTGCTCAGGTACGCGCACGCACACACGCACACACACACACACACACACACACACACACAGATATAGATATATAGTGGTCCATGTCAACATACTTTTTAATCTTTGGGTTTGGGGAAAGTAGCAAGTCTTTTCAAGTCAAAAGGGTCAAGTCCAAGTGAAGTCACGAGTTACTGATGTTAAAGTCCAAGTCGAGTTGCAAGTCTCTTTACATTTTGTCAAGTCGAGTCTAAAGTCATCAAATTCATGACTCGAGTCTGACTCCAGTCCAAGTCATGTGACTCGAGTCCACACCTCTGGATACTACCATACCATATTGTATAATATCTCATGTAAATCCATGGTTCTGTGTTTACAGTGCTAATCACAAGGTGTCAGTCAGATGAAGATATCAAAAGTCTTCGATTCTTTTATCAATTATGATGAAAATTCCATTAATACATGAATTTGATCAATATTTCATACAAGCTAATGCAGTTCTGAAGTGTCCCTCTCTGCCTCTCTGTCCCCCCCTGCCACGTTCCCTCTTCTCATTCATTGTCACTCTGTCCACCACATGATCTCAGACTTCCCCAGCCTCCCTCATGTGCCGGCAGTAACAGTCAATGTAGTCAGCTGAACATGTCATATATTATTGTCAGAATAAGTTAGGCTGCTAGAACCCTTTCTCCCAGAAATGACATGAATGTATATATTATTATCTGCAGAAGCAGGGCAAGGTTTTAGATTAAGGTTGTTGTTGCTGTTAAAAATCCCTCTAACATGATACATAACTTATTATGTTAATTAGTATATTACATATATATGTGTTAATAACACCATAAACACATTTTTATAAGACTTTGATAAATACTTCAAATCAAATGTGTCTCTTATCAGAAGTTAGTTGGAAGCTGTGTAGATCTTGTATTTCCTAGCAGCCTGTATAACCATGTAGACACTCACTCAGTGACAGGGCTGGTGAGCCATCTCCTGACGCTGTCCTCCTCGCTCAAACTTCCTGTGGTTGACATGATGCAAAACATTATAATGAGGCCTGTAACAAGAAACTGTTGATTGCAAACAACACAAAGTGACCGAATCAGGAAGCTTCCATCGACAGCCGACCACTGACATCTCATCTGATGGGCTTCACTCTTCAGCCAGTGTCCACCACTGAATCCTGACATAGTGAAATCATTTGCTCCTCAGTTAGTTACTTGTATGTGACAGATTTGTGATGGGTCGATGCCTCCTTTTAAAATGATGACGTTTTACAGGATAACCCCTCATTTATACAAATATACGTAGAGTGTCTATGTGAACAAAGAGGACATCACAGTGACTATAGCTGCAGTCAGATGTGCACTGATGTGAGCTCTACACCTTAAAGAGTGTCAGTTCATTACAGGTAGCTTTAACATCAATGACACCCCTGCTTTTCCCAACTCTCTTAGCCTGAATCGTCGTTGGGTAACTTATCACTGAGGTGATGTCACCGTGTCACCAGATCAGACTGAGTACAGTAAAATCATAATGAATAGACGTGTGCTGTAAAAATACCGCCAAAAGTTGCAATAAAGCAGAATTCTTTTGAAATGCCTTAAAAGAAGCCAGTGTCATATCATCATGGCATCATGACATGACCGACACTAAGAAAAAGACATGTTACTGTCAGTGTTACGACTTTACTTGTGACACAGAAGTGAATGGGATTAACACCACCAGTGACAGGCTGTGGTGTACATTTACTGCTGAGTACATTTCCATCACTTTCATACCATGAGCCTGGTGGTCCGGAGCTGCGGTGGACTCAGGTAGGTCCATGTGGCTCCAGTGGACCCTGGATGCCACAAGATTGGCCCTCTTGGCCCCCACCCTTTCAGACGTCATAGGAACTATGGAGATGATCAACAGCTCATCAAATGATAAGCAAAAGATGCACAAAAAACCCCAACAGAAAGCCCCCCCCCCCTGAGCCTGAGTTTGGTCTACACCTGCTCTTTATGGAAAGCGTCTTGAGATAACGCTGTTATGAATTGGTGCTATATAAATAAAGACTGATTGATTGATTTGATTGCTTGATTGATTGATTGAATAAACATCAGACACCTTAGCACACAGCTCTTACCTGTGGAGGTGGACTTCCTGGCCTTACATTATGTGATCGCTGGTCCCAGCTGAATTCCTCCAGAGCAGGAGTTCACAAGCAGAGCAGTGCAGACAGCAGGTCTCATTCAGCTGCCGTCCCGCTCTGTAAACATGTCAGAGAGAAGGAGGGACATGCAAATGACCTGGAGAGACTTCTGAGCCATACAAGGGAACATCGCTTCCTGCTCTTCTTATCAGTGTCTGCCTGCCTCAGGGGAATATTTATACCTGTTTTTCAGGAAGTGTCTTCATGTTCCTGGAGCACGCATGGATGATGATAATGATGATAATCGATACTACTGATAAGCTAGAGAGAATGAACACAGTTATTCTAATAGTCATTCCCCATGATTTGATGATGAATGTTTTAAATAGAGGGTAAAATAGGTATAATTATATTTCCAGGAGATCGTGAGTTGCTCCTGTCAGCATCCTGTCCAGAACACTGTGGCTTTTCCTGCTGCAATAACACTATTTCTTTGCAACATTCTGTGGTTTTCTGATGCTGAACCACAGTGTCTCACATGCAAGCTTACTGTCACTGGCATTTTTGACATGTCCCTGCGATAGAAGCAGTGCTTTAAGTCTATTGAGAGGTACTGAGTATCAGTCTAATGATTGGCAAGGGTGGGGCACACTCTCAGGGTCAGATAACACCAGACACATGTTGATAAATAACCCCAAAAAGGGCAAATCGTTAAATTCAGTAAAACTTCAAAGTGTGGAGCAGGAACGTTGTCTTCAGAGTGACTCCACTGTCAGCGACACTTATTACTGATGACAGTATTACTGTTGAAGCAGCAGGAGGAGCTGATAGGCTGCTGCCATTTAAGATGCTAATTGTTCCTCTGTCAATGGTTTTATGATCTTCCAAAGAAGAAGAAGCAGAAGAATGCAGAGGATGAAATAACCACTGTGTGTCTGTCCTTCTTCTTTCTACCACTAGGAGACGCTGAAGTCTTTCAAATTGTACACACGGTAGCTTTAAGTAACCGATGAGGATCATTTTCTGCTCTCCTGCTGCCTTACTTAAAGAAAATATGGGTCAAAATTATTAATTGCTGTACAGTTCAGCCTAGAGAACTGAAGAGATCAAACCTGAGCAGAGTTAATAACTAAAACACAGACTGTTGATAAATTAGCTCACATTAGCATTAAGTCAAACTCATGGTTTGTCTTGAGGACAGCAGCAGCTCACCCTGAGCAGAGCCCTACGCCACAAAGACACAAATACATCAAATCTGCATTCACACATCAAATATCAGCCATTGTCTTTACTGCCTTCAAACACTGGAACAGTCTGGATTTCAGACTGAAGTCAACTAAACACCCTTCAGCTAATTACTACTTGGCAGTGGGGGTGGAGTACTGAAAATCTCTGCTCAAGTAAAAGTACAATTACTCTTATGTCCATGTTTCATACAGTTGGTGTTCATAACCCTGGACACCAGGCCAGAAGTCAGAGGAAAGAAACTATTTAAGGCCACAGTCTGCTTACAGGGTAGAAGCAGAAAAATAAAGGAAATCAAATTAACCAAATCTGATCAGCCAGACTCAACGTCTGTCTCTGATGTGGGATTTGAAAGATTGAACAGGACAGATGGAACACGAGGCGGCCTCTCCCTCATGGCATCCCAGAGTCATCCCATCATTTAGAGCAGACTAAAAGGTGAAGGCAAGTGGCAAATACAGCGAAGTAAAAAATATGTTAATGGCTCAAAAACACACTCAAGTAAAGAGTAAATGTTCAGTTTAAAGGGAGGAACATACGTTTAAAGAGAGTAACATTAAAAGTACTTGCTGCTTCAAAAAAACACCTTTTTTACTTGTGTGCATTACTGGTTACTACGCAGTCCATATTAATACAACCAGACTAAGTGTGCTTTCCTTCCACTCAGTTACCGCACACAACATCATGAATACACAGGAAAAGTCTCAGTAAAATACATTCAACCCCAAAAGAATTATATGGTCCGACTCTGTGTGATGTGTTTCACACTGATCTATGCAATGTATTGGAGAAGGTACAAGTCATTAAGAGGACCTTCATTACATGAAGTGTCTCTCCATGTGCGCCAGGTAAGATGGCGTCTGGCTGGTTGGTTGGAAATAGTACTTGGTGTGAGTTGTACTGTAATTCCAGAGGCATGTGGCTGATGGCTGAATTACAAATTTGCCTGAAGGGGCATTATAATCTGTGTTGTATACAACACCCTCTGTCCTAGAGCCATTATTCAGATAAGGAAGAATCCCCAAAGAAACACCTTTAAATGGGAAAAAAGAATAAACTAAGAAAACTCAACAGAGGAATGCTTTCTCTTACTTAATTGTCAGACATGTGTCACACACTGTGTGTACAGAATAGACCTGTAGATATATGTAAAATGTAATATATGTATATGTAATATACAGTATATCCAGGAAAACAACATCCATGTGCTGCCAAACAGAGACAAACACATTATGCACACAAAGGAGAGAGACATAGACACAGAGCAAGTGAAGGGAAGATTAAATCAGACAGCATCAAAGGCTTTATTAATATAGCACCAACTCAGCAACTCAACAGCATAACAGCGTTATCTCATTTTACACTTTGTTTTTAAAAATGCATTAAGAAGAAAGCAGAACTTAATGGTGGAAAGTGAAGTGAAAGTACTGTTTTAAAAAATGTATTGAGGAGAAGTTGGAACCTAATGGTGCCAACAGGAGGTGCTATAGGATAAATAGAAAAATAAGAACTTCCCAGTGGAAATTCCCCAAGTAAGACTAAGTAGTCAGGTCAGTAGTCAGAGGGACAAACTCCTCCTAGTAAAACGTGCTATATTTTACTTGGCTGGGGACAGATGCAAGGGGGCAGGTTATAAAAGACGTGCATTGCTATGTCAGAACTGTTCAAGTTTTTGTCTTGTTCAGATCTCAGGCTTTACTGTCGACAATAAATCTCTACTGAGCTGAACTCTGAAGTCTTTGAAAAACTTAAAACCTGGACGGACAAGATTGATACTTAGTCTCTGGCCCAAGTTGGGGGTCTCCCTCCACACATCAAAACCTCAAACAGAACCAGGCTCAGAGGAGGGGGGCTTTCTGTCAGGGTCCATGTTGGGTGGAGGTTGGACAGAGAGACAGGGGGTATAGTTACAACAGTAACTATATTCCTGATAATAGGAATATGACTAATAATGAGCATTAAGGTGACAGGGAACAGAAGGGACGCTCAGAGTCTGTTGATGGAGATGGTTTAATTAAAGGTTTCAGATGACCATATAATGATAACTCTAGATATACAGCAAAATTCTCGGGGGCAATGGAGATGGGGACAAGCAGCAGACCCAGGTGGGGTGGGCCAGCTCGAGCTGAGGCGGTGGAGACCTTCAGACCTTTTAGCCAAAGACGGTTGTTTCTTCAGTGGAGGTGTGTTATGTCTGGACTGTGGTGACTCTCTCTCCTTTTATTTAAAAGACCTTTGTTTTGTTTAGTTTTTATGTAGAAGCTTTTAAAGCCTTTTTCATTTGTTTTTAAATGATGCCTCTGTTTTATGTCTTGGGGTTTTATTTTGTATTTTATAGCTATTTATTTTTAAAACTTCATACATCCTGTCCTTGGGGTCATTCCCACTGCTCTGAAGAATCTGAGTGCTCGGCTCCAACCTAGGTGGCTCTGTCACAACAGTGTGCTTACTCGACCCCTTGACATATGCAACAGTTCTATCAGTCTCACTATTCTCTGAGGGAGGTGTCCACATAACATATTACCCACGTTACCTTTGACCTGAATTCGGCTGAGCTTTACATGTTCCACCTCAGGCCAAAGACCAAGTCTCCAAAGATTGGTTTAGGCCAAAAGACAGCTTGCTATAGGTGAGGGAAATATGGTGCTCCACTAAGCTTTTTAATGTTTTTCTACATCAACCATTTCTCCCCTAAATGCCTTGTGTCTGGCCTGAAGGACTAAGAATGTGTTGAAGTATTTCCTTCCTCCTTGGCAAAGAAGAATTCAAGACCAACAACTATGTTCGTTGGTGCATTATTGCATTACCAACTGTGAATCAGTGGGAAAAACCATTGGCGGGACTTTATCACATCACCTCGTTGCTTCCTGCTTAGCATACTCATCAGAGCAAGACCAGATCAAGATCAACCAGTGATTCCAGTCCTTGCAATAACATTGCATGGCCTCAAGACTGCCTTCATGTTGCCTGCACGGTGGATGGTTGCCCCTGTGGTGTCCATTTCCAGTAAATAGGACGAACCTTAGACAGGACTTGACAGCAGGAGATACTTTTAGTCTGCTCAGCTCGTAGAACTCCCCGTTACTTTTAGAGGAGCTCAGTTCATCGTCAAAAGAAAGCCTGGAACAGTTTTTTGTTTTTATTGCACTCTGTGAACAGAGTCAGTGCCATCTTTTCGAAAAGAAAGTGAAAGGATAATACATAACGGTGTTGCTCCACTTCGCCTGCATGCTGGTGCTCACACACTGCCAGCTGATGCTGTAACTTCACAAGGACTGAAAGTCTTTGAATGAACTGAGGCCCTGACCTGAGTCCTTCACACATTGTTCTAGACCAGGGCCAAGTCTTTTCAGCGGAGGCTGTCATGTGCACAGGTTGTATGTGGGTGGCATGCACAGGCACCCAAGGGAGTCGGGAGGAGGGGTGGGTAGGGTGCAGGGCCGAATCCATGACTAATCAGCACCCTGAGCAGGCTGCCAGATGGGCCTTTTGGATCAGGAAGGCAGTTAGTGGACAGCCAATCAGAGTAAAGAACAACAAGTGTGGACATCATGTCACTGTTACATAACTGTTTGGTTGTTTGACTGAAAAAAATACAGTGTTATTTGCTAAGCAGCTAAGATATTCATTAACATAACAAGAAAGACCTGTTCAGAAAGCTCTCAATTTCATGGCATTCAAGATGCTTTGTAAATTTCAGATGTGTGTGAACAGCATCCTCTTCACTGCAGAGTAAACCCTAGTCAGGGCTGGACACAAACCAGGTCCATCTACTCAAGCACTTACTTTACAGACATTTTTCAAGGTTCTGTATTTTACATGAATACTCATTCTTTGGGAAACGTATGACTTTGACTCCACTACATTTCTCTGAAGGTTCCCCGTTATTCTGGAGCAGGGCTTTCAAGTCAATGGATGAATTTTCTTTTCTTCTCTAAAACGCTGTGTTCACCAGAGGAGAAAAACTGCTCACTGTAAGGTCCTCCTCCAATGCTGTCAGCCCTGAGCATGTGCAACTCTCAACAGAGATGAGAAGGAAGCGCGATGGCTCACTGTTAGCTGTTAGCCTCTATCACCAGCTGAAATGGCACAGTGTGCACTCAGTGACAGCTCAGCATACGACTGAACAAACATCCAGGTGAACAGTGGCAGCACATAGAAATCAAATTTAAATGATAAAAATACATATGACAAAGACAAGATGGACATTAAATGACAAGACAAACAAATGAAAATGAGAATGGCTGGCCTTTTGTGTTTCTGTTGGGATTTCTATGGGCTTTGTAGTGAATTCTACAAGCTTTTTATTCTATGAGTCAGTGCATTCAGCAGGTTGTTTCAGCCTGTAGCCTTTGTGAATGCATTATGGCAACAGATAGAAAAGCTTTGACATTAACAATTAAATAAGTATAATAATTACGCTTTCTTAAAAGCAAAAAAGTTCTCCAATAAGTACTCCAGTACTCTACCTCAGTTACAAATCTGACTGAACAGCTCCGGCTTGTATCGGAGTAACGTCTGACCATGAGTGTCTGTATTTTGAGCTGTGTGCTGAGCCCACCTGTGACCATGCTGGGTGGGTGCAGACCTGTGGACTGACTCCAAGTATCAGGGATCAGGGTCATCTCGAGGTTTGTCACTTTAGAACACAAGGCTGCACAGCAAAATGCAAGCTGTGGTCCCCTCACGCTACAGATTGCACTCATTTCATTTGAGAGATTGCTGCCATGCTACCATGGCAATGTCACAGCAAAAAAAAGGGGGGGGGCTGTACTTGTTAATTGTAGACAGTAGGTGGCAGCACAGGGTTGAATCCTGGTGACGGGATCTTACTGTGTTTCTGTTTCTGCATGTATGACTTTCTTTTTGGTTGAATTTACACTTAAAGATCTCCTCAGCGAATGAAGTAAAATGTGCAATGGTAAGTTAGTTGTAAGTTGCGACCCTGATCTAGAAAAAGTTTCATTTCCTTTGCCTTTCTTCCGATTATCAGCGAATGGACATGTAGCAGGAGCACGGGCCCCCTTGCAACACCAACAGAACAGGCCTGGAGGTTTGGGGGGAGCTGGTGTATCCACAGTATTTAAACTGTACTTGAGTTTGTACCCTTTCTGCTAATTTGTCTTCATAATCGTCAGAGAATAATGCAATAATACATTTTGTTTCAAAATTGGCCCAGGTTGTGGTTTCCCAGCTAATGACATCCCAAAACATTCCTGAGAGTAGCAATTAGCTCCTTATCTGATAGTGTGTTAAGAGCAAGGAAGTCATGACATTTTTCTGAAGCTGCTTCAGGAGCTAGTTGGGGTTCAGTGTCTTGCCCAAGGACACTTCGACATGTTGACCCATAGGAGCTGGGGATCGAACCCCCGACCTTCTGATTGAGGGACGACCCACTCTACCTGAAGTGCCTTCATTACCAATTAGCCTCATTGAACATTATGGAAACAAACACAGTCCACTTTTGCGTCACAAATCTTTTATTGTTACTATGATACTTTTATATGGTTTACATACCGAATTTAATCAGATCATCTAGATTCAGTGTTATTACTAATTCAGCTGTACTAGAGATTTGATATATTCATTAGATACATGCCATCCCTAATCCTAATTTACTAGAATATAAATATATCTTAAATATCTGACATAAACCAACAAATTTAGTTTTACTTAACATAGATCATCTAGATGCAGTATTGTTGGTTTACTAGATAAGTGATATATTCAGTATACATCTTTTTATGATGCTGTTTTCAACCCTAACCTGAGAACTACAACTGTGATGCTAGTTTTAAAGAGCACTTTGAAGGTCCACTTTATAAAATGAAATAAATAAAGTAGCCCTATATTAAGATCAATTGAACATTTCAAATGTATTTGCAGAGTGGAATAGTGGGCTAATAGTTAAGTAATGAATAACCTATACTATAGGATACATCAAATATGGATGGTACTATGGATAAACACATGAGGTGTAGGTCTGATAACCCCATCTTCATATGGCCATTGTACAAAATCTGATGCACACACACACACACACACAAAACCTTTGACATGACACAATTTCCCTAGAGAGCCACAATAGTGTAAGGAGCTAGCACTGCTCTTGTCTTAAAATGCTAGCTGCTAGCTCACTAAAGTACTGTTCTTCCTGTAAATGGTGCAGAGCAGGATTGTCGGGTAGGAGCAGGTATTCCTGAGAGCGAGACCATGGCCTCTACAAACTGCGTGTGTGTGTGCGCGCGCGCGCGTGTGTACATGCGTATGAATGACTGTGTGTGTGTACATGCGTATGAATGACTGTGTGTATGTGTGTGTACATGCGTATGAATGAGTGTGTGTGTGTGTGTGTGAGAGAATGAGTGTGTGAATGTATGTGCGTGCGTGGGAATGACTGTGTGTGTGTGTGTGTGTACATGCGTATGAATGACTGTGTGTGTGTGTGTGTGTGAGAGAGAATGAGTGTGCGTGTGTGAGAATGAGTGTGTGTGAATGTATGTGCGTGGGAATGACTGTGTGTGTGTGTGTGTGTGTGTGTGTGTGTGTGTGCATACAGACTGACTGCAGTCAGCAGCCATTACAGTAAAGACAGTGCCACGCCAAGATCTGCTTTACCCACAAGCTCCTCAATGTGACACACATCATTAAGCAGCTCTATTAGAAAACAAGACATGTAGTAAGAGCAAAGCCCCCCACCCCATGGGGATGGGTCTGGATCTTTATGTTTGTCACAATAACACGTAGAACATTTCTTTGTACTGTACTCAAAATAGAAGTTTACAAAGTGCTCCATGCTCCAGCAAAGCATGGTGTGTGTGTGTGTGTGTGTGTGTGTATATATATATAGAGGTGATTGCATTACTCAGACTGTTTTGAACATGGTGGGGGTTGGTGCTGGTTGAGCAGGTCTTACATTTGAATCTAAAGAGCAGGAATCCAGCCAAAGCCATATTTCCCATTGTGCTGTTGAATGATGGCTGTGTTACGGGCTAGCGGTAATGGACAGTTGGTCAGTGCAGGGGGGGCTGTGACCTGGTAGGAGACCACACACACATTTTGTAGGACTGCCCAAAATAATCAGAATATTGGCAAAATGTATAAGAAGAAATTAAACAGAGATAAACTTCCATTAGAACATAATTATGACATTACTGTTTAGAGTCCTTCTCCTAAGGAGGTGATCAGTCTCCTGTCTGAGGCTGCAACTCCAGAAATGTCCTATTTTTTCAACAGTTGTGATTTAAGAGACAATTCATGTGGATTTTTCTCCTCAGTTGACCATAAACACTACATTCATTTGTATATATACATATGCATATATAATGTACACATATCTGCCCTTTGTTCAATCATGGACGAATGATTCATTCTCATTCATAGGAACTCTATGGACGTTCAGAGGATGAAAAGAAACTAACCCTAGTGGTCAAATATACATTTGCCAGTGGTGGATCTACTTTACAAGAGAGGATTAGATTACACTCATCTTTGTGGTCGTCACACAGAGTAGCTCATGTCCTGAGACAGCAGAATGCTGTTCATCATCTACCCAGAGGTGAAAAGTAAAAAAGATAGTAACGTGCAGCAGATCTGTCCAGTATGAGGAGGAGCAACAATGCAGGTGCAGTGCTACTAAGGACATGTTCTATCCAGAATCAATAACTGGAGCGATGGTGTGAATCAGGTGAATACACTATGGATAAGAAGTGTTCAGCACAGACTGTGACATACATGTGAACACACTGTAGGTGAGATATGTACATTATGGACAGTAGTAGAACATGTGTGGGTGTGTGTGGGTGTCGTGGCAGTGATGAGTGAGTGTGAGGCAGCAGCCACTGAGGCTTGTGCAAATGTTCAGTCACCACCAAACCTCAGGTGGAGCACTTGCTCTGCTTGTTTTTATGATGTAGTGGTGTGAAGAGCACAGGGATGTACAGGACGAGGAATGAAGACAGAGTGAATGCTGAATAGATAACGACATGAGTGGCTCTATATACAGTGGGTGGGGCACTGGATACAGTCAATGTACGATATCATGTCCCTGCTGTTGCACTGCTTGTTTTCTTCTTTGGGGCTGTAAAGGGGGGGTGGCAGTCAGGGCAGTTTAGAGGTTGATGCTTAAAATCATCTCACTGAATTCTCATATTCTCATGAATTCAGAGGCTTTGGTGGGTCTGCACTGACAAACTGACGGCTCTCAGCAGCCATCCATCTACCATCGTCCTGTGGGTTTCTGAACCCCCCCCCCTGCTGCCGCTGGCCCATGTGTGATCCCAGCCTCATGGTGTGAGAACAGCCACCTATCACTTTGGCTTTGAGAGCGGTGAATGTGATAATGAAGTCTAAAAGCAGGCTGAGAGCTGATCTCTCCCCCGCTGCCTTTTCCTCTCATAGCGGTGTCAGCGGATCAGGGGGCTGTTTTCAGGGGGCTATTTTGGGGGTAAGCATTCATATCTATGTGCATGTTAAATTTCTAATGTCAGACTGGGATGGTGCCTCCTCTTTGTCTTCTATCTGCTGCACAGTGATTTATTGGCCTCAAAAGCCCAGACTACTAATTAACAGAGTAATTCATTAATATGAATTTCCATATTTGCATTTGCAATTAGTGCAGCGAAGTGATTAGTTTGAGATGGGGAGTTTGACTCAGATGTTGGTGTGTGTAGTGGACCAGAAAGGCCCAGGCCAGTTGAGGCTTCCAGAGGGGGGGTGCACTGCAGCAGCTAAGTGTGTATGGATGTGATCCTGGAGATGAACATCCAGGGGCAAAGCCTGTGGAGTTCAACGATGCTTCTGGTGGGTGGGTGTGTGTGTGTGTGTGTGTGTGTGTGGTCAGTGGGTTTTCATTTAGGTGACACAGATCAGGAGGTGTTTTTAGGAAAACACAATAAATGCTTTCATAATTGCCTCAAGTCTCAGATAAATGGTCTCATCTCAAACAAATAAAACCAGTCAGTAAACTTTTGGAGGAGACTGGGTGTCAAGCTGCCTGTACATGGAGAAAAGCATTAACATTAATGTTAAGGTCCTAAATGAATGGTGAACTAAACATGCTGAATATGGCCTGTTTCACACAGAGCACAGATTTGGTGTATAATACATGGATGGAATGTTTGAGTGACAGTTCAAGTATTAACCAACGTTATGAAACAGCACTTTGCCTGAAGGAGTTGTTGTGATATTATATCAGTAGTGAGCACTATAAACCTGTAACGGGGTGTTTGCAGGACCCAATAGCAGCACAGTTAATGGAAAAGCAGATGACTATCTGCTGGCTGGGTAGATGGGAGGCAACTGGACCAGAGAGGGACAGGCTAGGCTCGTAGTTAAATCCAGAACCAGGGTGAGCAACAGGCAGGCAGACAGCGAAGCAAACTAACCCAAATGGAGTAAACAGGCGGAGAATCGTTGACAGGCGGGAGGTCAGGTAGTCAGCAGGCAGACAGAAGCCAGGAAGGACACAGGCGTAGCTCGTGGTCAGGAACAGAAGGCTGAGGTAGTTACCAGGGCAGAGATGAGGAGCGATAGTCAGGGGCAAACAGGGTCACAACCAGGAAATCAGTCCAAACAGGAGTGCTGAAAGGTCAGGCGTGGAGCTAAGACAATCTGGCACTGAGGGAGTCTACTGCTGAACCTTAAATAGGCAGGTGAGTGCAATTGCGTGCAGCTGGGGAACTAGGTGAGGGTGATTGCCACTGATTGGAAGGCGTGGCCAGGTAAGTAGGTCAGAGAGTGGAAAATTACCAGCAGCAGCAGACCAGCACAGCAGATTGTGACATAAGCCAGTTTAACACTTTGTGTGCAAACGCAGAATTGAATTTGATTCTTTCCAACCCCCCCTTCAATAAAACTGTTTTAAATCACTGCATAACACAAAGCAACCCAGCAAATATTATTTCACATTAGGTCAGCTGCCTCTAGTGTCCTGCTGTAACTAACTCTGGGTTTGATGTTCTCTCTGCTCATTTATTCAGTCCTCCCCACTCACCCGTTCCCTATTTCCTCATTAGCTCTCCAGTACACACACACACATACACACAGGCCTATTTCCACTAGCCTCTGCCTGCAGGATTTTTAAACCTCGTGGGTTCAGTTGACGTGGAACTGTGACAGTAACAACAAGACAACGATATGATGATGGATTATTGTTCACTATTGAGTCCTGTAAGAACAACAGGCTAATGCTTCTAACATCCCTGTTTTAAACACTGTATGTTCTAGTGCTTACTGTTTTTACTTTAAACAGATGTGTCTACAAGGGGTCGATAGCCACATTCAGAAGGAAAGGACCCAAACGCAGATGCAGATAGATGCCCGGATATTCAAAAGAAAATCCCAGCAACAAACTTTGGCTAGCCACTAGAAACCACTAGATCTACAAGTGTGCTTTCTCCTGGCATCCCTCGTCTTCCTCCATAAGCTCTTCCACTTCTAACTGCTCCAGCCACTGGGATGGCTCCTCAGGATTAGGGAGTGTGTCTTGTAGGGTCTAATTATTCTGCCTCAACAAGTTCAGCACTCCAGTGAGTTTCTCTGAGAAATATTCAAACCAATAAGTTAAAACAACACTAGACTTCACCTGTGTATTTTGCAGGTGTTGCTTTGGGCTTTACAGGCCCACAAGATTACGACAAACAAAACAGGATGACACCCACTGACCTGAACCTTCATACACAGTTATTAATAAACAGCTGGAGAGTCTTTAAGGACTTATTGGGGCAGCCTGATAATAATGAGTTACAATGGTCCAACCTAGAAGTGACAAATGCATGGACTAATGTTTCTGCATCATCTGTGGATATGATGGGCCTGATTTTAGCAATATTATGTAGATGGAAAAAGGCAGTTCTAGAAATCTGTTTAATGTGGGAGTTAAAGGACAAATCCTGATCAAATAAGACTCCCAGATTTCTCACAGTGGAGCTGGAGGCCAGAGTAATGTCATCCACACACATACAGACAGAGACAGATGGAATTCTGGACTTTATCTTGAACTGAAGAGTCTTGACTGGGAGGTTAAATGACACATCACTGGTGGATGGATGTGTGCTCTGGCCTGCAGAACTTGGGGAAGCAGCAGAAACAAGTCAAACCTGTGGAGTCAGAGGAAGAAAAATCATTAGTATGTGCTGGATGGATGTACATGTAACTCACAATATGTCTATAATATGTCTGTCCTCCCAGAAGAATCACAGTCCAGGACCCAAACAAGTTAGAGGTCTTTAGAAACATACAGAGCAGCCACTGTGCATTCAGTGCAATCAGACAGCAGTTTTTACATGTAGTTACCTTGTGAGTGTAAAATCCACACAAGCACCTCTGTGGTTCTCTCAGCGGCCTCCTCTGACCCCTCAGTCCTCCTCAGTCCCACCGGGGGAATCTTTCTGTCTGTAACAATAGAGATACAGAATATTTCACACTTACAGTGAGTAACAACCACAAGCACAAGGTTCATCTCAGAGCTCTTATCCTGCTAAGTTACATGTATCTCTGTATCTGTATGTCGAGGTGTTCTCAGCACATGTCCTGCTCAAACCTGCAAGATGCAATAAGTTTAAATTTGAAAATAATCCCAATAAAGTTGTTTCCATATGATATTTTCAGATGGAATTCAGCACCTCCAGATTCACCTTTAGAAAAAAGGCTTCAAATGTCATTTCAACGGACATGAATTATGCTCAGGATGTTCTATGAGTCTGTGGTAGCCAGTGCTATCTTCTATGCTGTGGTGTGCTGGGGCAGTAGGCTGAGGGTAGAGGACATCAACAGACTGAACAGACTGATCTGCAAGGCCAGTGACGTTGTGGGAGTGAGGCTGGACCTTCTGACGGTGGTGTCAGAGAGGAGAATGCTTCGCAAAGTGTGAGCCATCTTGGACAATGTGTCCAACCCACTCCATGACGTGCTGGTCAGACACAGGAGCTCTTTCAGCGCCAGACTGATTGTACCATGATGCACTACAGAGCGCCACAGGAAATCATTCCTGCCTGTGGCCATTAATCTATACAACTCCTCACTCTGAGTGTACATGTTGTTTATATATGATGAGACTCTGGACTCATCTGGTGCAATAATTTACCGCTGTGTAATAATTTTTAATACATATTTTTATATATTTATATTTTTACTTTGAGATTTAAGTGTTTTCTTATTCTTTTTGGAGCTGTGTGTAACAAAAAGCTATTTTTTTAAAACAAGTTTTTAACAGGTTTTTGAATTGGTCATCACCGTGTGCTCATAGAAATAATGACTTCCAAGATGATGCCAAGAGGATGAATCTCAGCAAATCTGGTGACCTGAGACTCAATAAGAATCCCCTGTGTTTAGTCCTCAGGAACAAATGTTAACACATTAAGCATGCTAACATGCTAAGATGAGTATTTAGCTAACAGCAGCGCTGTACCTGCAGCCTCAGCACTCTGCTGGCATGGCTGCTAGCGTTGCTGATGAACAGTGGACATTGTGAAACCTTTTCACCTTTGATGACTTTTCATGAATAATGACTGACTTATGCTTCCTCAAGTTTGTTAACTTTCCTTCATGTCTTTTTCTGTTACTTCCTGTTTTTCTTCAGTTCATCTTTCCCTCTTTTCAGGCCCCTTGACTTCCTGTCCTTGTGTGTTTCCCGCTCCTGTGACTGTCTGCCCCACCCTGATGGTTTCCACCTGTGCCCCCCTCCCTGGTGTACATATTATTTTGTTTCTGAGTCCAGTCCGGTTGGTATCTATTAGTAAGTATTTTTTGGTACAGACTGTGTCCTGGTTGTATCTTATGCAACATTAAACCGCACCTTTTACGATCGTGCTGCCTCATGTCGAGCTTTTGGATCCATCCTCCTGTGTGCTTCAGGTCGTAACACAGACTGACCTCAGATTTAGATGTGGGTGTAGGATGTGTGCTTATCTGGTACAGATTACTCTCATCATCAGTGAGGGCTGGTGGGTCTAATGATTATTCTGAGACTACGGGCGTGTCGTGTTTTGAATGGGACCTAAACCATCTGATTCACTATCGTTGTCAATGGAGTGGGACGGGATGACATTATGAAGCAGCGATTACATTTCCTCCAGGCTGGGGAGGTTATGGGTTGAAATCGCAATATCAAAATCAGCAAGTCCTCGCGGGGAAGTTATTCTGGACTGAAGGTCTTGTAAGAACCGGTGAAGTGGATCGACTGGGCTCTTTGACAAACCAGTTCTTCCCGGTCAGAAAGAAGTTCTTTATTTATCTTGAAGCTTTCCATCCTTAAAAAGGCTCCACCACTAATATTCAGGTTTTATTTTGTCCCTTTTAGGCCTTGATGTAATGATTAATATCACATCTTCTGTTAAGGCATAGAAATGACTGTTGTTTATTATATAGTGACATTTCTGAATAAATTCATTTTCCATGTTTAATAACAGTTTCTAAACCAACAAGTCCAGTTATACCAACTAGAAATGTATCACAGCCTAATATCATAACCCACAAATAAACAGAGCTTCTGTGGAACAAATATGGTTCCATTTTATAGAGACTGACGATACAACACAAAAGTAAACACCCCCAAAGCTGTCGTCAGTCTCTGTCAGACACACTCTTTAGACCGGACATGTATTATGGATGTTTTGTCCCTCCTTCATGTGCTCACATCATGTGACTGTAGGACTGTAGGACTGTAGGGGCAGCACTTTGATCTAGAAACTCTAATCTGTCCCAAGGGAGCAGCCACACTGGGAGCACTGGGAGGGGGGGGGGGGCATAGTCACACTGGGAGCACTGGGATAGAGGCCCTGGGGGGGGGGCATAGTCACACTGGGAGCACTGGGGGGGGGGGGGGGCATAGTTACACTGGGAGCACTGGGATAGAGGCCCTGGGGGGGGGCATAGTCACACTGAGAGAGAGACAGAGAGGGACAGAGAGGGAGAGACAGAGACAGAGAGAGAGAGAGAGAGAGAACAGGGGAAGAGAAAGACAAGAGAGAGAGACAGAGAGGGAGAGAGAGGGAGAGAGAAGAGGGGGGGGAGAGAGAGAAAGAGAGGGAGCGACAGAGAACAAGGGGAGGAAGAAAGAGAGGGAGACAGACAGACAGAGAGAGAACGGGGAAGAGAGACAGAAGCAGAGGGGGGGAGAGGGTAAGAGATATACAGAGAGAGAGAGAGAGGGAGGGAGGGAGAGACAGAGAGCATCCCTGGAGAACTAACCTGCCCCATGACGTCAGCAGCAGATGGCATCAATGTCTTTAATACTGGAAGAAGAAGAGAGGCAGAGGAGAGGAAGAGGAGAGGAGAGGAGAGGAAGGAGGGAGAGGGAGGAGGAGGACTGATACTTGCTGCTGAAAGCCTGTCTGAGCGCCCGGAAGCTTCAGGAAGATGCTCTGTGGAATTTAACAGCAAACCTGGGTGAGGAGCTCATCAGTGTGGCGGGAGGACGGTTGTGTCTGGCTCTTGTATATTGAAGTGTAACTGAAGAATAAAAACAGGTGGAGTTCTGTTGGGATGGATGACAAGGCTCGTTTCTCTCTGCTCTCAAGCATCACTGCTGTTTTATCTCATGTGGTGTTTGACAGGCATGTTCTCAGTTAGTAGCAGGAACAGGTAACGGCCTTCTATACTAATACTGCAAATGATGATGGATGATAACAATAGTAATAATAATAAGCCCTAATAACACTAAGAATAATAGTAGAGTAGCAGTAGTAGAATTCTCATTGACCATTTAGTTACAGATCCATGTGGTGGTTTCTCTCTGAAAATGCAGATGGGAGTGAGCTCTTGTCTCTCAGCTGATCAGAGGTGATCGGTGATGTTTCCTATCTGGGATCGATACCGTGTGATCTGCTCCGTGTCCGGGTTCTACAGCCCGTCTAATCCTGGTCTGGCTTTTCTCCCAAAGATGCTGCAGGACGACATGCTGACCTTGCCTTTCGACGAGCTGCCCTCCTCCCAGAGCGACGGTCCCTTCAGGACCTCCAGCTGGGCCCCCCACCAGTCCGTCAGACCGGTGAAGCCCGAGCCTGGCGCAGCCCCGCGGGACGCGCTGGAGTCGGAGAGAGAGGACGAAGAGAGGGATGGAGAGGAGGAGGAGGAGGAGGAGGAGGAACAGGCGGGCGGGATGAGAAGGAGGGATTCCCACAAGAAGAAGCTGAGCCAGGCCCGGCTGGACCGGGTTCGGCTGCGGCGCATTGAGGCCAACACACGGGAGAGGAACCGGATGCATGGGCTGAACAACGCGCTGGACAGCCTGAGGAAGGTGGTGCCCTGCTACTCCAAGACCCAGAAGCTGTCCAAAATAGAGACGCTCCGCCTGGCCAAGAACTACATCTGGGCCCTCGGTGAGATCCTGAGGACCGGGAAGAGGCCGGACCTGCTCACGTTCGTCCAGACTCTGTGTAAGGGTCTCTCCCAGCCCACCACCAACTTGGTGGCCAGCTGTCTGCAGCTCAACGCCCGCAGCTTCATGTCGGAGCCCGGCGGGGAGTCGGTGTCCCTGTACCCGGCCTACCACCGCCACCACGGGCCCGAGCTGCTGGGCCCCGGCTCGGCGGACAGCGGGCGGCCCCTGCGGCCCTTCGGCTCCTTTTGCGGCCCCTATGAGGCTCTGTATGACAGCCCCTCCCCAGACTGCTCCAGCCCCCTGGACGCAGGGGCCCTCAGCCCCCCCATCAACTTCAATGGGATTTTCTCCCTGAAACACGAGGAGCCGGCGGACTACCGGAGCTGCCACTACGGCCTCCGCTACTGCTCCATCAGCCAGGGCCCCTCCGCGGAGCTCGGCCCGTACGACGTCCACCTCCGGGGACACCTGTACCAGGGGCACGAGGACCTCAACAAGCCTTTCCAGAACTGAGGGACGGCCCATGTCAGCCTGTCGTAAGGAGACAGAGACGGGGCGCTCCCACTGCTGAACCATCATTAACGGAACGCTTGTTGTGTGGCTGCCACGCGCGTTTTGTCAGGACTGACGTGGCCCTCGGAGGACCGCACGCGCTGTGGCGCGCACACAGACACACACACACGTGGGCGTGATGTTGGGGTTGTTTTGGTTTGGATTTGGCAGCTCGTTTAGTTAAAGCTGGTATTTTTTTTACTACGACTGACCCCCCCGGAATAAGAGAGCACCAATAACACAAAGGCGAAGGGAGCCATGCAATAAGAGGAGAGCCGCACCTTTCTGATTAGTATGGTTATTATTCTAGAAGAATGATTCAATAATAATAACAGAAGGATGACAACACTCTTTATCATCACTATTATTATTATATTATTATTATTTGATAATAATAATAATAAAACAAAAGGATAACAACATTCTTTATTATTATTATTATTATTATTATTATTATTATTATTGTTATTATATTATTATTATTATTATTATTTGATAATAATACTGGCAATGCTGTGTTATTATTACAGTAATAATAATAACAATATTATTAATAATAATAAAACAAAAGGATAACAACAATCTTTATTATTATTATTATTATTATTATTATTATTATTTTATAATTATTATTGTTGTTATTTGATAATAATAATAATAATAATATTGACAATGTTGTGTTATTTTTACATTAATTATAATAATAATAATAATAATAATAATAATTGTGTTATCTTTTTGTTATTGTTGTTTGTAGTTTGTCAGTATTGGTATCCCTATTATCATTATAGTATCACACTTACATTATATATTCTATCATTTTATTATTATGTTATATATTTATTATTATTATATATGATAGGAGCAATCCATCTTTGTTTTTTTGTTTTGTGACTTCGTTTAAATGACGCAGTGAAACTGTGGTTGTAAATATGTAAATAGGTGTGTGTGTGTGTGTGTGTGTGTGTGTGTGTGTGTGTGTGTGTGGATCGCCGTCCCTCAGATGTCGCTGGTGAAAATGTGGCGTTAGTCTCAGGCTTCATGTGTTCGCAGATCCCTTCACAGTGAGCCACAGCGGAAGAATTTCTTTTTCTGTTTCACAGACATCCGGCCACATTGACTGTCCACACATCTCTGGTGTTTCTGCTCCAGCAGGACAGTGATGTGGCCATGCCAAACCTCGGCCCACAGCTGGGAGGAGCCTCACCTGCTTCATGGAACTTTTATACAGCAGATAAAACACAGACTAAGTGAAACACTGAAGGAACTCTTGGTGTTCCTCGGCTGATGAGATCAGCTGGCCTGTGAGGCTGCTTCAGCTCGGTGCTGGTGTGCTTTGAACTCTTTTCTTACTATTGAATATTTAGGATTTTCTGTCTCCTCTTTATGCTCCTGTGTTTGACTGGCAGCAGAGATGATGTGGTCTGTGTGTGCATCATCCTGAGAGAGCAGAGTCTCAGTCCAAAGGATCGCTCTTCTTCTCACCACTATCTAAACATCAACATCATCATCTGTCCACATCCAGCCTGACGGCCAGCGGGAGCTCAAAGAATATGGAGGTCCAGCAGAGTCAGGCAGGATTAGAAGTTCATGCAGATAAAATAATGATCAATGAATGATGTCATGATGGGAATGAGTGTAACTGGCAGACATCTATGGTGCCAGGCAGCTGTAAATGCAGCAACATTTTATAAATCTAAAATCTTTAAGCCCAAATCAAACATGGCTGCGGTAAAGCCTAGAAGAGAGCACAGGTTCCACAGTGCTTATTTATTTAGTCATTTATTATTTGTCTGTTAATTGATTTATTGATTGGCAGGTAGACAGAAGGATTACTTCTGACGATTCAGCTTCTTTCTCTATCTATCTATCTATCTATCTATAAAAATGTGCTGAGGTACCGTTCCATCACTGGTTCACCCTCTACAGAAAGGCCACTGAGTGTGGAAGTGTACTTCTAAATATCAGGAAGTTGCAAAGAAAAGGTGGTATGAAGTACGCTAACATTAGCTGCAAGGTGTCAGCTTCTGAATGGGCGATTGCAATTAACACATTCAGCCAAATTAAGCCTCTTAAAGAACCAACAGGAATAACACCCCCCCCCCCAATGATGTGTGTGTGTGTGTGTGTGTGTGTGTTATTTCACCAGGGACTGCTTTGTTAACGGTGCGAGCTCTGTGGCCTGACCTCAGACTTGGAGCTGGAAGTTTTTTGTGTTTGAAGTTGTTCTGTTTATTTCTGTTAAACTTGGTGTTAGCATGTTGCTCTGCTAATGTGGCCCAGAGTTGGAACAGGCTCAGGCATGTAGGAGTGTCCCAATGAGAGCAGACTGAACTTTTCTGGGGGGGCCCTAAAGAGACAGTAGCTAAGGTGGCACATTCAGAAAGAGGGTGGAGCATTAAAGAACGTAAACACCCAAATACCTGAAACCTGAAAACGAGCAGAGTAACACTCACCAAGTGAACTGTGTTTCGTGTTTCCACATCCTTGTGTTTTCTCTTCCCTTCTAATTATCGGGTATCATTTGTGACTCTAGAATCTGACTTTACATTTATGAAGCTGGGTGCTGTTAATGGTTGCTAACAAGCTTGAGCTCCATAGGGTTAACACGGCACAGGCACCTGGATACTCCCTGAATAAATGAAGAATGTTACTAAGTGTTAGAAACAAAGCTGCTATGTAGAATTATGTGGATAGTGATCAAATACTGTATCTTCATAAAGGACCCTGTGTCTTTAGTTGTTGTTCTGCTCATGTTCAGGTTCATTCTTGTATTTGGGGTCCTACTAGAATATGTTTACAGGCTGTAAGGTTCAAAAAAAACATTCCTTTTCCTCACACTGAGAGGAGATAACACAACTCTACTCAACTCAACTCTGTAAGAGGCCACTGTGTTGACAACGTGGGATGGCCAATGCAGAGGGGTCCTGACCAAAAGGTGGAACCTGGCTCAACTTCTGCGGCAACCTGGTGAAACATTATCCCAAAGCAGTAGTCACTCAAATCCATGCAAGCACACATCTCTGATAGACTACTGCTCAACTGCACAATTCCACTGTTGACAATGAAATCATTAAGGGAGAGAATGAAAGAAGTGTTGTCATCACAGTTTCCAATTGTCAATTCCTGATTCATGTTAATAAACTCTGCTTTGCAGCCTTTAAAGCCTTTGTCTTTAATCTCCAAAGGTTAGCGGTGGGAAGGATGGAGGGGGGCTGAGCAGCATTGGGAATTCTATTCCCTAATGTAAGAGAAAGAGGAAAATAATACAATCCTTATAGTTTAAGGGACTTTGTCTGCATTGGAGGCATGATGTGAGCACAGACAGGCCCCCTCTGTGGGTCTTTGTGTGCTGATATCTGCATGTGTCTGTCACAGATAGACACATGCATGTTCTCTCCCTCTGTCACCATGTTCAAAATCCTGCCACATGTCCCGAGTCACAGATGGTACGGGACACAGAATTTCCTCCATTAAAATCTAAATAATCTGGGTTTGGATGAGGAGGGTGTTCTGGAGCATGGAGGAGGGTTTTTCCAGTTTTAATTAGAGGGTTTAAGATGCTAAGCTCCTCAGAACAATAGGACTCAAGAGGGGTGGGTCCAGGTGATGCTCCAAAACTGAAGTCACACTGTGGTAACAGCCAACAAGTCATTTGCATTTTAGAATGGAGTCAGGTTGGCATTCATCCCGCTCCCTCCCTGCCCCTGCAGTACAATGCCGGAGGTGGCGATGAGCAGGGGCGGGCTCAGCCCACACAAACATGCTTCCTGCCCACCCAATCAAAAGTTACGAAAAAAATAATAATCATTTGTTGGGCCAATGGAAAAATAGCACACAAAATGGCAGGAGCGTCTCTAACCACTAATTTCTCTTCATGTCGTGTTCAGGCACAAACACACGGAGCTCTGAAGCAGGCCTGTCCTCATGCCGAGGGGGAGGGGTGTTGCTATGACAACTATGAACTATCGTTGCACCGTTTTACATGAAAGAAATAGGAATTTGGTGATCATGACAAATCCATAACCAATAATTTGTTCCAGTTTTTGTATAAAAGTTTTATGAAAATAAGTAAATAAATAAAATTGTCAGGTAGCAGCAACTTTAGAAATGCTGCTTCAAACTTCCCTCATAGAATAAAAAAGTACTTCATCAATCCTCTCAGGGAAATAAATCTCCTCCATTTAACCTATCAAACACCCCGGACACACTGACATAAACACTGCGGCTTGGGGGCAGAAGCTTCTATCTGATCTTGACTCTGACAGCTGTCCTGTTGCCAGCTTTTTGGTGCTGTCTGGCCAGGCATGTGAACCAGCAAACTTCAGGCCACTAGTCTGCTTCTCTAACCTCTAGGCTACCAATTTCCCCCTTTCTCTGTTTCTTTGTTTGGCACCGACCAACATTTAGCTCTGGTAGGTGGCTAGAGTGTGTGTGTGTGTTCAGAATAATGAAATCAGAACAGAACTGGTTCCTGTTTCAGGTGATTATTAGACGTGAAATGTCTCATGTTTTCAGATTATGTAAATCATTCACTCATATTCTGCCATCCCGCTGGGGTCCCTGACCCTCACGCGGAGAAACTTTGACCTCAACAAAGGACAGCAAAATGTCCTCTCACCCGTCTCAGTGTCCATCCAAAGGCCTGCACTCCAACAAGTGCACTTGTGCCTCGTGGAATGAGAACAATTGGGCTCATCTATCTAGAAGCTCATTAGCTATGAATAATAAATATCAGCTCATCCATATTAAATATGGATGAACTGATCCTATCTGGACAAATTACATGAAGTTTGTCTGTTCTTGACTCAGGCTAATCAGAGCCACATTAAGAGCTATTTGGAAGGGCATGTCATACAATGAGGCCATTTATATTACCAGCTCATACTGATATCTGCGAACTGCTAATGACCCCATCAAAGTCCCTAAAAATACCATTAGTTTCTTCCTGCCCATTTAACATAAAATGAGGTATTTAAGTTGAAAGAATTCTGCTCCTTTTCTGTGCCTTTGCCGTTTTAAAGGTTCTCTATATGAGATTCAGGACATTAAAATAGAATTAAACAGATACAGAAGATTAGTGGAGACCTGAGCAGAGAATGAAGTCACAGTGTGTTGTGATCTGTTTTGGTCATCGGGACGGAAGGTTAGTTGTATGTTAGTGCATGATTGTCTGTGAATCGTTCAGTGAGCGAACCTCTAGCACAAAGAAACCGACCCAAAAAAACCGAGTCTGAGCTGCTGCCCAGCGACAGACAGGAGGAAGCTCACAGTCGCTGTGCACGGAACAAACAAGAACGGCCGAGAAACCTGGCTGGTGGAGGGTGGTGTGTGGGCACATTTGTTTTGGGCTGAGATAATATGGCTAATAAGGCTGGCAAAACTCTACATTTTGATTATGTTCAACAAATCTCTTGAAAAGAGCAAAACCAACTATGTGTTGGTCAGTCTCTTGATGGCTGACTCCCCCAACATGTTTGTGGCTCTCTAAACAAGATTGTTAACCCACCCAAGGAAAAGAATTCACCATTTGTTTAAAACTGTATTTGTGTCTCTCTGAAAAGGACCTCTGGCTGCTGTGTGAGTTACGATTCTTTTCTGTCAGGAGCAAAGGAGGAAGGAGAGTTAACACTGATACTAACTGTGGGCAGACTGTGAACAGACCTCTGTGTAGGTGGGGCTGCTCCTCCTCCTCCTCTTCTTTGTACCAGAGAGTTTCCTGTCCATGGCCACAGGCTCGGCACTGAATTTGGAAGACACACCAAAAAGCATTTAACCTTGAACATCCAGTCATTTGCCAGACATTCAGCTCATTTCCACGTCCAATAATCTTCACTGTGTCACAAAATGTGTTGTATCTTTAATGTAAAAATATGGAAATGTGACAGTTTAATTGGGATGGTGGGTGGTTAGGGTTAGGGTTCTCTACTAGAGAATATATGCACGCCTTGAAGGGAGCATGCGTATGTGTGTTTGTCTCTTGGTGCTACACAATGGGCGCACACACCAACTCTGCAGCCCACACAAAGACCAAATGGTTTGTTGGCAGACCTACATCTATGATCTGGAGCTCACAGTGAGAGAGCAGACCATGTGGAAGAAACAGGCCTGTATGGAGAAAACACTACAGGATGTTAAGAGCATGTTTCCTCTAATCACTGAGCTCCACTGTGTATCACACAATAGTGGAACGCTGAGGTGCCATGGCATTTCCTGAGTGCTTAAAGGTGATAACATAGGATGAGGAGTACCAGCTGTACTATGTACTAGAGTAGTTTTTCCTCAGCTGTCTGTACCTGAGGCACAATGACCACACCCTGTAACTCATGTGTCAACCTAACTAATGCTGCTAAAATACAAGCACACTTCCTGCTTTAGACACTTTTTCAAAACACTACACATAATTGTCCACATTTGACACACTCACATGTTCACATGGAGAACTCTGCCGTTCAAAACGCCAACCTTAGATTTCCTACTATCCACTCACTTCTCACACAGGCAAACACGCTACACAGCTGTTCAATTACCACAGGTGAGCTGTGTTTTCGAGCAATGGATGCCGACATGGGAGAGAGAGGCAGACCAAGGAGAGCCTTAACCTCTGATGAGATTCAGGGCACCTTTGGTGAGCCTTCTGAGCCTTTTTGTACTGGATCTGTGTGTTTCATTTTCACACATTTGTGACCAAAGCCCACGTATGTTGGATTTTTGTTGATCACTGGCATTGATTTCATGTTGCTAATAAAGCCTCACTTTGTGATAATTTGCTGCCAAAAATGTTCACATTCAACACTCAGCCAGAGATGTAGAGTGGTGAAGGAGACGAAGAATAAAGAACGATGGATTTCATGTTGTTAGCTGTCTGCAGGTAGAACAGAAACATGAACGGTGATGGAGGTTTTGTGGCTCCATCAGCTGTTAGTACGCCGAATGTGTTTGTGCTGTGACTGAAAATGTGTGCACATTTAGAAAGAATCATTTTAATGATGAGTCTGTTTGCAGTGTTTTCATACAGCTAGTGATTGTAGAGAAGGTTTTTCTGCAATTTGTAATGAACACTTGGTAACAAAATGTGGTTTTGAGCAGAAAATTAACTATTTGGCTCATTGTGTGATGGAGGTGTGTTGCTGTTTGAAGAGTTTGGAGAAAGTATTTTCAGCAAAGCTAAACACTTGTTAGCAGTTGGAAGAAGTTGTAATACACACCAAGCTTATGGATTTCACCAAAACATTGCCTTAAATTATTTTTTGTCTATTTGTGGCTCTGAATCTCCTGAAATGTGGCATGTTGGATGTTTGTGTGTGAATATGATCAGCTATGTAGGTAGGTTCTGTATGTGTGTGTGCTTGGGTTTCCAGCTGACTAGTTGTACTGAGGGCACAATCTGCTGGCCAGTGTTTGCGGTTTGAACTTGGGGCTAGGGTTAGTTAGTGATGCTAGGTGGAGTTTGCTTGGGTTTTGTCTGGGTACTCCAGCTTCTTCTGTTTATGGTTATCTGTGTCTCTGTGTCAGTCCTGTGATTGGCTGGCGGCCAGTCCAGGGTGGACCCTGCCGCTCACCCAGTGTCAACTGCCCAATGTCAGACCATAGATGGATGGTTCGATCAATCTTTATTTATATAGCGGCAATTCATAACAGCGTTATCTCATAAAGAGCAGGTCTAGACCAAACTCTTTAATTAGAGAGAGACCCAACGATTCAGGAATTCAACATTAAGGACTCAAGAATCCCCACATGAGCAGCATCAGATATTATATGAGGCAACAGAAACTCTTCTTTATCGGGAAGAAACCTGGAACAGAAACAGTGTTGGGTGGAGGTTGGACAGAGAGAGAGAGAGAGACAAAACAAACGGCAACTAAAATACCAACAGCAGCTATAGCACTGACAATAGGAATGTGACTAATAAATTAGCAATATGGTAGCACTGAAAAACATGACAATAGTTAATATCTGAATAATAATAACAGTACTAATATCAGTAAAAAGTGGTGGTGGCTGATGATCCACAGCAGTGATTCATGAAGCCAGAGAACCACAGCAGGAGAACCAGGACCAGGATCCTCAGGAACCAGAGAACCAGAAATAGTCCAACCTGGAAGTGACAAATGCATGGACTAATGTTTCTGCATCATCTATAGACAGGATGGACCTGATTTTAGCAATATTATGTAGATGGAAAAAGGCAGTTCTGGAAATCTGTTTAATGTGGGAGTTAAAGGACAAATCCTGATCAAAGATAACTCCTGGATTCCTCACAGTGGAGCTGGAGGCCAGAGTAATGTCATCCAGAGCAGTTATGTTGTTAGAAAAGGTGTCTCTGAGGTGTTTAGGGCCGAGCAGAATAACTTCAGTTTTGTCTGAGTTTAGCAGCAGAAAGTTGCTTGTGAGTGTTCTCCATTCAGAGTGATGCTTAACATTTTGCACATTAATGTTTAACTGACTCTTACAAATGTTCAGTCATATGATTGTGTGTGTGTGTGTGTGTGTGTGTCATTTGAACATAAAATACTATTTAAGGAGACATGCCTTTGTTTTGAGTTTTAAGTTTAATTTTGTGGGAGAATTGTAGAGTTTCACCTGCTGTGTGTTTTTTTGGATGCTGATCTAGAGTTGTGAGAACATGAGATATGCTTTCCGAAAGTGTGTTAGAGCTCTGTTAAATGATCAGCCCGTTCACATTCCCAGGGCGTTAATTATTGTCACCGTCTTTGGCGTCTGACACTGACAAATACAGCACCCTTTAGTAAGTGATGCCCTTTGAGCTCCTGTAGAAGACACTAAAGGCCAATGTATAACAGCAACAAAACTCATAATATGGAAGTGGAGGGCTAGTTGGATGCTTTGTTTCGAATACTGGACTTTGGCCCAGGAGACCGGTGTGCATGTCCCATGTGAACTTTGAGATATGTGACAAGCATTCTTTATTTCTTCATTTCTTCATTATGTGACTCGTACCTTGGCTTTTGTATTCTGTCACATCCAGAATGTGTTGAATTTGTGTGTGGGGACACCATTTGAATACAAAGACTAAGGGATTTATTGCAGTATATGAAATATCCTGTCATGATAATTGATGATTGTGTATGATTCTGTGACATGTGACACTGATGCAAAATATGAACCCATGAAGGGAAGTGTCAGGTGCTCTGTGAGAGTAGACGGCACGTGTGGTTGTAAATATGCACGTTTGTGAAGGGAGGATGTGAGGAGGAGTGTGTTAACCCAATAGAAAGTCTCTCAGTTCTGTGTCTCATGGTATCAGTGCATGTGTGTGTGTGTGCATGTGTGTGTGTGGGAGGGGGGCTGGTGTATGTGGGAAGACCCTGGTTGGCATTTGGTCAGGATCCAACAAAGCGTCATTATGAAGCATGTATCACCAGCTGGAGATGGCAGAACAGAGGGTGTGTGTGTGTGTACGTGTGTGTTTGTGTACATTTTCAGCACAGACGTTCAGCGCTTTAGGGAAGAATTACACGGTTGAGGGTATTTTTTGCAAACAAAGCAAAATAGAAATGCAGAAGGGCATTCTGTTCTCATCGACCCTCTTCTATCAGACATCAAGGATGGAAATCGATTGGATTGGTTTTCTGACACATACCTTGGCTTTGCTTGACTTAACTTATCAAACTGAGTACTGAATCCCAAATGCAGAATTGTGAATATATACAAGTTTTTGTTTCCAGTTTCCTCCTGGTCAAATGGGAGCATAATGCCATGAGGATGACCCTAAGAGACCAAGCTGTGTTACGTGATTATTCTCTTAAGCAAACTAGAACCTTTAAAGTCACAACGACGATGTACTTAGACAGTGCAAAATAAATAATAAAGAAAAGATGGAGAGTGAGTGGAGTAAACAGACGGGCAGTTGTTGGAGATGCAAATGAAAGGCAGCACAGATGGCACTGGGCTCCATCACTCACTCTCTGGATAACACGTAGGGGTAATATAATTCTTCTGTGGCTCACCGCCCTGCACTCCTGCAGAGAGCACCAGCGATGGGTGTGGCCTGTCTTGGTTGTTCCCAAGACAGTGGTAATGAACCTGAAGCTGTTTGGAAACTGCCAGAAGAAAAATAACTTCCAGTCTAGCTTTTGCATATAACTTTTGCCCTTTAAGGCATCATGCAGAGAAGCAAAATTGAAAAATACAAGGCTGCACTTGCTTAAAATGGGAATACTGTATACAGTATCCTTTCTGAAAGAAGATTATACTTTGTGTTGCAGCTGAGAAAGGATACGGTTACTTTTGCAATGATTTAAAATGACACAAAGCTATCCAGCACAGTAACACAGGATGCAATAGGAAAGGCTAGAGACCATTATTATACGTGATTATGTAGGTTTATCCCAGCATGCAACAGTATTAGCAAATGGTTCAGAGTCAGTGCTGATGATGTTTATTATTCATTATGTTTTCTCAAATGAGCCCTTAAATGCACTGCTGTTATCTTACACATTCCTATACACCTCAAGGCTTTAGTGACCCATCAAACACAGGCAGATTAAGTAAACCAGAGATTAAAATGTATTATTATCAAACACACAAAATATACTTTTGTCATTTGTAAATATGAGAAAAGACTGTCTCTGTTTTTCCTGCTTCATCTTTTCATGTGTAAAAATGCACTGTTCACATTTCGCCCCCATTGTGACATCAAGTGCAGGGCCTTGACATCACGTGACCTCCTTCAGCAAACTGATGGTGCTGCCCACTGAAAATCTGAATCCACTTTGCTGTCCACCATTGCTGTTACACTAACTCTGGTCAAACTGAGACTCAAGGGTACAAGTGTAGCGCACAAACTGTTCTGCTGTTGGCTCCAGAAACCAACACAACAGTCTTCATGTTGTCCCACCATATGTGGAAGGGATGACCCAGTGGGTTTACTTTATTTTGTGGCAGAAACGTCTCCACAATGACTGCAAAACAGATATGTACTGCTTTGAACTGCTTTGTTACCAAGGGCCAGTAACAGTGCAAGAAATGGAGCTGAAAATGCAAAAACAATCTGTTTCAGTAAGGGAGTGTGTCTTTGAGGCCAGTACCTCAAAATATCTAGATTTCCATATAGATATGAACCATCTGAATTTACTTTTCTGGGCTTTTCAGATAACACCACAAGAAAAACTACACAATTTCTCTTCTTTTTTCTGATGCAGAAAAAGAAGTCCTGTTTTTATTTGCAGATCTGAGGCCTGGATTCAGCTAAATGCTCCCTGATATCAGCAGCAATACCATGATACAATGCACAGATCCTCAAGATGGTGACAAGGGTTTGAACACGTGTAACATGAGGAGTGTGTGATGAGAGAGAGAAGGAGCCAGGGTTGCCATCTTGAAGCCCTGAGACAAAACTGGCAGTCAGCAGCCAGCATCACCCACACACTCCTTTAACAAAATATTTCTGTATTTTCAAGGTAATCTTTCATTTCTCTTTCTCTCTCTTTTTTTCCAGTTTATCCCATCTTCATCTACAAATGGTGGTGGATGACAGGATGTAAATGAGATCCTTATTACGGCAGTGTTCATCAAGCTGCTGCTGGAGTGACTTCAATGGCTTGATGAATATGCATGCAAATTTGTTAATTAAGTTAATTATTCTGCTGAAAATCCATTTGTCTTGCCGAGAAAATATCTCCTGCACTGGCTTTTAGCATGTTTCAGTCATTAGTCATTTGCAATGCTATTTAAGAAACACTGTGGTTCATTCCTTCTTTTAGAGGAAGAGAAAGAGGAAAGTTTGACCAGGGCAGGGGTGGAGGAGCATTTACTGGGAAGACATGTTCAGGATGTCAGCTCTACATTACAGAGGAAGTGTATATTCCACACTGCCCATAATGCAGTGTGTTGTTTGTCAGTAGGTCAACACAGTAATTTTATGTTGTGAATTGCTGTGGTTTAATGACTATATTTAGAACTATAACCACCATCTTAAAGTTACCTGTGTTATCTCAACAGATTCAGAAGACATACCTGACTTGTATTTTAGAATTAATCTGGGTTTTGGAGATGCCTGTTGAATGCATCCTACATGTATGCACAGTCAGACAGTAATGCTCTTTATCTATTTTTTCTGGTTTAGCTATATGTTTCCTAATTCAAGAGATTTGTGCTTGCCTCTTTCTTGTTTAAATATGAATATGCACAAGACCAGGATCAGAAAAAAATAATTGTCACACTAGTGAGACAACACTGAAAAGAGAATATGTAACAAATTCAGGTCCCTCCCCCTCCTTCTCCAGTGCGCTCCAGGGAGATACCAAGTTAGTAACATTAAGATGAGATAAGATAAGAAAAGATAAGTTAAGAAATGCACAACATTACAGCACAGGACTAGAAATCAAAAAGTATATACAGTTTGGACAGAGGAAGTGTAAAAATAGAAACTATTTAACATACATAGGGGGAATATAAAAAAAGATGGGGGAGAGATATATATATAAACTGTATTCTGGATTTTACTGGAAGCCAGTGAAGAGAAGCTGGTACAGGAGAAATAGGATCTCTTTTCCTAGTTCTGCCTGATAGTAAGGAACAGAAATAATCCAACCTTGAAGTGACAAATGCATGGACTAATTTTTCTGCATCATCTATAGACAAGATGGGCCTGATTTTTGCAATATTACGTAGATAGAAAAAGGCAGTCCTGGAAATCTGTTTAATGTGGGAGTAAAAGGACAAGTCTTGGTCAAATAAGACTCCCAGATTCCTCACAGTGGAGCTGGAGGCCAGAGTAATGCCATCCAGAGTAGTTATGTTGTTAGAAAAGGTGTCTCTGAGGTGTTTAGTGTCGAGCACAATAACTTCAGTTTTGTCTGAGTTTAGCAGCAGAAAGTTGCTGCTCATCCAGGACTTTATGTCCTTAAGGCAGATTTGGAGATTTAGCCAACTGATTGGATTCATCTGGCTTTACTGATAGATATAATTGGGTATCATCTGCATAACAGTGGAAATTAATGGAGTGTGAGGGTCTGTCCCCAATTAGGTCCCCTTACCTGCCTGTCCTTTGTATTTAGTCAGTCTTGCCTTCCTTCAATGCCAGTTTGTCTTGTCCTTTGTGACAAGCAGTCCAGCATTTTCTCCCTGTGTATTCTGGTCCTGGTTTGTTTGAGCCCTGCTTGTTCCCTGACTTGGTCGCTTCCTAACTCTCACTGGACTGCCTACCTGCGTACCAACCACTCCTAGTAAAGACTTTTATTTGCACTGCCTGCTGTCTGAGCCAAGCTCTGGAGTCAGCAACCTAGTTTGGATGGGGTCTGAAAGACAGGATAGTTAGATACTATTTTATTGCACGTGTGCCTGTTGAATACCGTTTTATACTGTTTTTTGTTTTTTTTTTGCACACTATATAGATCATTATTCCAATATCTCTTTTTCTTTGTTTACTTCTGTCTGTAACGGAGCTTCCAGCCAAAGAATTTCACACTGGTGCACTGATACAACTGGAGTGACAAACGTCTTGAATCTTGAAGGTCAATTAGAGAAAAAATATAAATATTGGGTTTGGTTTTCCTGTGTTTAAGGTTGAATCACAGTGTGTTACTAATAGTAAGAGTTTTATCATTAAAGAAACTCATAAAGTCATTGCTACTGAGCTCTAAAGGAACACAAGGATCAATGGGGTTCTTTGTCAGCTTGGCTAACGTGCTGAACAGGAATCTAGGGCTTTTATTTTCTTCTATCAGTGAGGAGTAATAGGCGGCCCTGGCATTACAGAGGGCCTTTCTAAAGGTTTTAATATGATCTCGCTAGACTGGTCTTCTCTAGGATGTTTGACGTTAAGACCATCCCATCAGTATGTACCTAGATAAAAACTTCAACCTCTTTCTGAAATCTCTCAAATGTACAAACTGTAAAAAACACAAACCATCTGCAAAGGCGTTCAAGTTGAGCTTTTAATAAACCCCATCAAAGATTAATTGCAAGAGCTGCCAGATGGTTCTGGTTTAACGTTGGCTCAAAATAAGCCTCAGAGCTGCAAAATCTGTGTCCTTAGAGATGTGCAATAACAAAGGCATCGAGGATAGATTGAATTAAATATGTTCATATGATACCTATCTCACAGCGTTTTCCTTTAATTTTGCTGGTGTCTGTCCATCCCCATCAGAAACAACAGCAGAAGAGCAGGCTACGACTGCTGCCCTTAAATAATCTGCATGTTTCTCTACAGTCTCCAGCACATTTGGCAATTTTCAATGCTGTGTGTGCCACAAATGAAATTCAGTTCACCTCCACTGTACTGGGGTAGAAACAGAAATAGTGGAGATCATTTAAAATGGGATCATACATAACTCACTGACCAGCTTGAAGTTAGGAACATTTCATCTCACATTAAACTTATGGAAAAGATTTGGTTGAAATATAAGAGACAACACTTGAACATGAGTGATGAGGTTAATAATTCAATGCTAATGACAGCACAGTCAGCAACTTAAAAAACAGGAGAGAACCTATTCATCACATCTCAGTTTATCATTCTTGTCTACTAACATAATTACAAATGTATACTTGGTTACACACAAACAGGTTGCACACAGGTTATTTTGAGGTAGGGCCTGCAAAGTGAACTTTGAAACAATATGTTCAAGCATTTCACAAAGAAAAATGCAGTTTTCAATCACAAAATCAACAGTCAATTTGGCAACTCCTGATACATATTAATGTAAATGCTTTAGTTGCTTGTTTTGCTCTATTGTGGTTCTTCTTATGACATCCCAATTCCAACAAGTAGTGCCACCAAAAAGGTAACGTTGCCCAGGAAAAACAGAGCCATCAGCAGGACACCAACCACTATCTGGCAAGACAACGACATTTACGTTAGAAATCAGCAGTATGCCATCTCAGTTTTTCTCTATATTTGGCTTTTTGTCTCACCATTTTTGATTCCAAAGTATCTGTAACACAAAGAAGGGAAAAATTAAAGCTGCTGCAGGATATGTAAACAGTCAGTTTATGTTGGGCAGCAGGGTGATGTGGTGCTTAGCACTGTTGCCTCACAGTAAGGGACCGACCATTAAGGATAAGTGGTACAGACAATGGAGTTGATGTTTATTAATTGAATTTCATATTCATTTATTTTACTATCAATTAATAGATCTATTTATGTGCCTATTTTATTGGTACAATTATGACCCACAGAGTCTTGTATACCAAAGGTAAGATAAGCCCTGTCTATGGCCCCAGGTCTCTGACTGAGACACAGGTTCAGGTCACATCACTATCTTTGGTGTCCTGGGGGTTTCTGCGTCTTCTCCAAAGTCTCTGCTACGATAGAACAGGAAAGGTTCCCTGAGCACGATCCTGACAAAGTTTCATCTTGGCTGAACCCAAGAGGAGCCACTTTACTAGAACAACGGGATGCAAAGGTGTATTTACCTGCAATGTTAATGTTCCATTTTAAATGGACATCCAAAAGGATGAAGAACAAAACCTCCCAGCCAACAAAACCACCCATCACTTTCATCAGCCATCGGTCAGGGCTGCTGTCAATCAACTTCAGGCCGGTGAATATGGCTGCCACTGTGTGATGTCACATAAAAAGAGCCTTTTCAAGGCTTGTTCCAAGGATTGACAGTACGTTCGTGGTAGAATTTCTGAACATTTCTTATTGAAGACAAGAGCTTACCAGACAAAGCTTTTATCGCCAATCCATTTAAAGCATGTGACCAGTTGAACAGAAACCTCCTGTCAGAGAAAAGAGGAAACATAAGAAATGCTCTTCACCTATCTCACATTATTCGTATGGATGTGAACTGCAACTTGACTGGTAGACAGAGGGATACAGCTGCTTTCATTATTACATTCATTACTACAATTGTGTTTTTTAATGTTCTATTAGGTACACTACCTTTAATCGATGAAATAAAATAACTTTCACATATATGTGTATATAATCAATACTATCCTACTGATAGGGGCACAAGGTCAGCAGAGCACTGATAAATGTTGTGCTGGATTTCACCAATGAATGATGTGAGATTTGAGGACTTAATGAATCAGACCCATACAACAGGGTACCTACAGTGGATGTTGTGGTCCACAGCGCAGAAGAGCCAGAATGGGCTGGAGGAATGAGAGGATCATAACCAGGCAGCCTAACACAGGATGGGCTCCCTGCAAACAGCACACAGCAACAGTGGCACTCAGTCACTGCATGTGTGTGACATGTGTGTGACATGTGTGTGACGTGTCACATGTCACACACATGTCACACACCTGTTACACTGAGAACAGGTTATAACATGTAGTTCAGTTCACTAAAACAGACAAGCATCAGAACATCTGAACGTTGTGCTTCGGTCACTCCCTCGGGTTGAGGTTAAACCATGACTGAATCTCTTCAGCTTGAACACCAGACAAAAGGTGGGAGTGTGTCATCTCCCCACTTTACTGTGCCTGTGCTCTCCTGGACTAGCCGAGAGGCACTGTGAGAGTCATAACCTTTGATTCTCCAGTGAGTTCAGCCCCCCGCGGCCTGCCCTGCTGGGGAGCAGGCTGACCATGGTGCAGGAAGACTCATCTGTAGTTCTCCTACAGTAACTGAGGGCTGCACAAGCGAAGGGAAGGAGCTGAATACAGGAGCGTTGCAGACGCCTCCATTGAATGATGTGGGCTGAAAACACCCCTTACCCTGTTTCCATCCAGGAAGTGGATGTGGAAAGTGTGCAGGATTACAAGTACTGGGGAGCAAACCTGGACAGCAAGCTGGACTGAACTGGGTTTGTCTGTTCATGTCAACAATAATGCACAGCTTTAGTCTTTTTCCTCCTCTCTGGCTTCAGGTTGCTGGTCAGCCTGAGTTGCATTTCATTCATTTTATTTTCCTGCAAATGCACATTATATTTATATAATCTAATATATAATATTTATATAAATCTATATAATTATGTCTGTGACTGTGCACAAATAAATGCAGTACAAATAAGAAACACACTCCCCATCACTGAGATATGATCTGTATTAACATTTAGTTTGGGGTATTTATGACTGTTGCTTCTTTTTGTTTTGTGTTCAGTTGTATTGATGCGAGTAGGCTCTAATAAGTGGGGAAGAATATGGAATTTTGTATTAACTAATATAGTCAGTCTGTCCCCCTGACTGAATAAAATTTGACCTGGGGATGACACCTTTTGGTGTAGATGACTCCACCTCCTTCCTTTGAAAGCACTATGCTGTGACCTCACAGGTCTCTGTGTATGAAGCTTTAGCAGCCCCAGCACCACACGTGTTCTACAGGCTAAGAGTTGGAATATTATTCCAGCCCCTTTCAGGACGTCTCATCCACTGCATGGGAGAGCCTGGGACGGTCCCAAAGAGGAGCTGTGCCGTGCAGTTTAACAGAAGTGAGGCACACATTTTCCAAACTAGCTAATTCATTTTTGAAGCACTGAGGCACATGTCCGCCTCCCTCAGCTTTTCTGTGGGTCCTTCTCATGGAGTGAGTGAGACAGTCCCACATCATTATCCACTTTATCGTGTCATCATTAGCACAAACTGTTAAACTATTCCTTAAAGTCATACTTTTGGACTACAGTGTCATCCCATTGCTCCACCCACTGAGCTGTAGCATGACCGATGAAAAGGAAGTGATGAGAGTGGCGTTGCTAGTACAAGGCTGTACTCTCTGGGTTTGTGGTCATTTAGATCAGACCCAGAGCAAAGACTGGACACAACCTTCGAAATATCAAGACAAGCCTGCTGTCATGTTGCCTCTCGACTCTCTCATTGTTACCAAATGACTCTATAACATACTTATACTACAGTGCAATGCCAAGTCCTTGTGTATTCTGATGCCAAAGCGGCAGTCACAGCAGTGCTGGTGTACTCACCCCAGACCAGGCCTTAACGTATGAGAAGGGAAGGACAAAGGCGATGACTGTAGCTGCTACTGTCACACTCATCACTGCAACGTGGACCTGAAGGACCACAAACAGTTCAACATGAGACAGAGCTCAGGACACCTGCCAGAGAGCAGGTACCAATACCTGAAATACTAATGGATCTAAAATGTTTTTCTAATTCATATTCACAGTAATCAATTTCAAGACATCTAAAGACAATCTAAAGACATCATCTCAGCTTGCTGAATGATATATATCATATGACAGGATTATAATTAGTGATTCATTATTGTTTCATCACTTCAGTGTTACAGCTGGGAAAGCTGGAGCTAATCTTAATTCCTTTCTATACTGCTGGGCAGCTTAACCTTAACCTATAATGACGTATCATTTATTAGTTGATTTATATTTTCTATTGATGATCTAAATCTGCAAAGTAACTCAGCTGTCAAAGAAATGTTCACATAAAGTATAAATACCCCACTAAATTACTAATGCCCCACAATTGTACCTAAATGCAGTACTTGATTACATGTACTTATTTACATCCCACCTCTGACATGAAGATAATTGTATTTGATGTGTACCATGAAAAAATAGCCCACATTAGGTATATTGTTGCTTTCTACAAAGTTGGCACAGTTTTAAACACACACCAGCATTTTCTTGCTGTTGGATCCATGATGTTACTATGGTTGTAGGTGTAGCTCGTTGAGACTTCACTACGCTGTCGCCCCAGGAGGAGAGGGAGAACAGCCGGGATAACAACTGTCTGATCATTTTATGTCACAAAGACATAATGTTTAAGTGTGTTTTTATCCTGATATGCTCCTGACTTTAATCTAATATTTTCATGATTGCTTTTCCAAATGTTTTCGCTCCTACCTAGTTCTGTGGTACTTTGGAATGAAAATGGAGTCTCACCAGAAACCAGACATCTTTGCCACACAGGTTTTGTCCTTTGGTCACTCCTTTCACGTATCGGGCCACCATCATTCCCAGTGATCCCGCGGTCATCCAGGCTGTCAGCATCAGTGCTCCTGCAACACAGTTCATGTTAGAATGCTTCTTAACACACAGCAGATGGCTTTATCACTCATCTTCCGTTTCTTCCCGCTGTGCCAACACAGAACCTCTGTCTGAGGTGACCATGAGCAAATAAGTGAAGCACTGGCCTTCAGTTAACAGCAGCCCCCCTGAAGCACTGGCCTTTCTATGGCATCCAATGTAACCTGTTTAACCCAACAGTATTTCATAACTTGCCAGAAATCTCCAACTGCTGAGGCGACCTCAGAGTCTCAAGCACTTTTTTTAAAGATACAACCATCGAATATCTCATACAGCTAAATGAGTAATAACACTGAATCTAGAGTCCTCAGGTATAGATGTGCGTGGAGGTGCTAAGTGAAGGCTCAGGGGTCTCCCACATCGTTAGGACTGTTAGTTAGTGGTACCGTAGAAATCCCTCTTGCAGGTTCTCACCATGGGCTTTGATGATATGAGGCCATCGAGCTTCTCTAACAAGCCCAGGTCTGGAAATGTCAACTTTTTCAGCACTGATGAAGGTAGCTCTGTGGAACTGGATTCGTCCTGCAGGAGAGGTGCACAAAACAGCTCAATGATTGTGGCTTTCTGTTGAATTTTGAAATAACTAGTTTACCTAATGGGTTGATGTTTCTCTATTACCACTGGCTCAGTTTTCTGATAACTGCTGCTCCTCTTGTTCAAACTGGAACATGTCATTGCACATTCTTATGTTTAGCAGCGGCAAGCAGTAAGCAATATGATATTCACATAACAGCAAAAACTACAAAATGCTCCTGTGTCCAAGCCAGTTCTATTATCATCATTCCTCATTGCCAGAGAGCTCCATTATTGTCCAAAAACAATGAAAAATATAAAGACTAGACACATTGTTGCACACCAAGACTGAAAACTAGCGACTGAGACCATAAACTCATTGGGAAAATGTTCACCGAACTGACAAATCAGGAGAGAATTTTTTCATTGACTTCCATCCCATCAGACTTCTGTTTGGAGCCAGTGGACATTAGAGAGGATGCAGCTTTAATTCTCTTCAGCATCGGCTTCACTGTTCAGACCCAGAGGACACAGACTGATACAGACTGATACCGACCAATCAGAGGACACGACGCTTCTTTATACAGACTGATACCCACCAATCAGAGGACACAACGCTTCTTTACACAGACTGATACCGACCAATCAGAGGACACTTCTTTATACAGACTGATACCGACCAATCAGAGGACACGACACTTCTTTATATAGACTGATACCGACCAATCAGAGGACACGACACTTCTTTATACAGACTGAGATACCGACCAATCAGAGGACACGACACTTCTTTATATAGACCGATATCGACCAATGAGAGGACACAACACTTCTTTATACAGACTGAGATACCGACCAATCAGAGGACACGACACTTCATTATATAGACCGATACCGACCAATGAGAAGGGCTAGCTACAAGACGGAGGATTGCCCCAAAGTAGTCACTACTCTACCCAGAGAAGCAGCAAAAATTAACAATGTAAGGAAAACAGTTGATTTGTCAAAATGCCTGAAGGATTAAATCACATTCAAAACATTTGACTTCTTTGATTTGCGTGTCAACCCCGTTCAGATGGTCATTTTTTACGAGGTGTTGACAAAGATTTGTACTTGCCTGAAGAGTGCACTAAATTTAGTGTGGTTAGAAGTGAGTTAGTGTGAAGTTACAACTGATGGCACTCCGGACATGACAGAGGAGCCATTGCATATCTGGAAGCACATTAAGACAAAAATATTCATCTTAATCACCAGGAGTTTCAGGCGCTCCACTTAGTGCTGGAGCGGTTCTATTCACTGAGAACTGAACCCATTTCAAAACCATTGTTGAACTGAGTAACCCAGAGTGTCTGGCAGTCCTCACTTTTTTTATCCATCTGAACACACTGAGCAAAAGCAAGGAGAGTCACAGATACACACACACACACACACACACACACACGCGAGATCATTTGCTGAGAAACTGAGAAGCAAGTCAAAGACACCAGTGCTGCACTCTCCCCAGCTCCGCAGGAGATGATCCACACTTTCCCCAAACGCCAAACTTTCTGTCGTGTGATATTTAGTGGAGAGTGAAATGTAATGGTGACAGTCATCTCACTACAGATACAAGTATACAGTACGTGCTTAAAAGGTGCTCATTAGGTCTGTTAAGAAGGCTCACGGCCCAGACAACACACTTTTCTACAGGTAGTAACATCTTAATCCCTGGTCACAGAAATCACTTCTTCCTCCACCGTCACACAATGTCTGCCTTACCACTGCTGCTGGGTCCATGGGCAAACAGGAGATGGTAGCTTTTGTCGAGGCCAGTGGTCCTCTGAGTAGACAAAGTATTCATGGAAGTGAAGGAACAGCTGATCACCCCGTCCTGCACTGATGCTCGTACATCAGAAACATTCCCCTGGTGGACAGTTAGAAATAATTAATCAAATAAATACTCAAGTTGGATCCACAGTTGTATTTTAAGAGCAGTGGCATTAAATAGTATAGCACTAAATATGTCACGGTCTGACAAACAAAATCCTGGCCTTCCACCTTTTCCAAATATACATATAGCTACTATACTACAGGAGTATCAGAGGAGCTTCAGTACCAGAGGAAGAGCTTGTGGAGCCGTTCGTCCTGTTGAAAAGGCATGCTGCAGCTGCACCAGGCCGCCACCGTCCGTGCCACAAATGTAAATGTCATCGTTTCCCTGAGGACAGACAGATGTCAGAATAGAGATGAGGCACTTTTTGTCAGGGCTTTAGGGATGACACATGTTAGAGAGCTGATGGTTCATCATCTGGAAAGCATGAATGTGTTCAGTGAATGTAATGGTATTTGATTTCCAATATTTATCTCCAAGTTAGACATTTTTGCCTGAAGTTGGTGCAACAATAAAGGTAAAGACAATCTGGGCATGAGCTTTTGAGATATGTTGTTTGGATGAAAGTGGACATGGATGGAAACACTGAAACACTGACCAATCAGCAGACATTCCACCATGACCATTGTTCATCCCTTCATCCCTGCTGCTGGCAAGGCAAAAACCTGCTGACTCAACAGGGCAGAGTTGTTGAAAAATATGGATGTTGGCAAAACTGAATGAGCCAGTCACAGAGTGTCTTACAGAGATCACTGGCCATGCTGTGATGATGGCCACATGATGGCCACCGCTGCGTGGCAGGAAGTACCACAGTACATGAAGGGTGAGGGGAATGTATCAGGGTGTGTGTGAGGGTCAGCAGCATACTGAACAGCAGCAATGACTGAAAGTGAAGCATACTAATCTCCTGGAATCCATATTTATGGCCACTGTAGCTCCGTCCAGTTAAAAACACAAGCACAAGGTGTTCTCTCCGTTAGGACCACTGTGTTGGTGTTTTAACAAGAGAGAGCGACAGTCTGAGGTTGTCAGGGAAAATATTGGTGATGGAAGATTTGGCCCTGATGTGCTCTCTGAAACATACACTTACAAAACATGCACACACACACACACACATTTCAAAGGGGAGTACGTGAACAGTGCTGCTCATATCACAGCCATGTGTCCACATACATGTGCTGATAAAAACAGGTATATCAAGATCCTTATCGTCGCAATTGTTACAAAGCATGAAGCACTTGACAGAATTAAACGTTTTGTTTTCACATTACCATCATCTGATCATCTGAGAATCCAAAGGAGACGTATCCATCAGAGGGGCCAGTCATCTCATAGCGGACAGCTGCATCACTGTGGGACAGCATCATGGCCGACATGAAGTAACAGTCAGTGCTGACTGCCGGGTCGCAGTCTGACGGCTGACTGAAACACACCTTGGTGACACCGCAGTCTGCACTGGAGATATTATTCTGCAGGAAAAAGACTAAAGCTGTGCAATTATGATAATACAGGGTGCCACATCAACCGTCATCCACTCAGTCTTCGCTCACCTTGGTGACAACAACACTGCTGGTTGATTTTAGCTCATCACAACTGTCCCCTTGAAACTGATTGACTTCTACTCTGTAACTGGATGTTGGACATCTTCACAAACAGAGTCCAGCAGCTCAGATTGGCCGTTACACATCCTCCACTCTAGTGCTGAACAGCAGAGCCCCCCAGGGCTGTGTGCTCAGCCTCCTCAGGTTTACAGCGCACACTCACAACTGCAATCCCAGACATGGAGAGACCTCTGGATGCTGATTGCAGACAGCTCATTAAGGAAAAGGGAGGCAGAGGAGCTGGTCATCATGGCCATCACACATCTCCATCCAGGTTCAGAAAACTCGGTGTGTGTGCGTGTGCATGTGTGTGTTATTTTTTGTTTATTTACTTTTGTATTTGCTGCTGTAGACATGCAGTGTGTTGGTCTAGTGACACCAGTAAAAGTACTGATAGCAGCCCTCGATGGAAGGCTGGAGCAGTGGCATCAGCTGAGAGCTCTGCAAAGAGTAGTAAATATGTTGGAGCCGTCCAGGAGAGCAGTCTCTAAAGGTCATTATGCACTTGTTAAAGTCATGTGATGCAGATTGATGAAGCAGATTGTGAGAGGGATAGAGAGTTGGGGCAGCTGCCTGATACTCTGATAGACACTGCTGCTCGGCTTTAGTCCGTCACAGTGGATGTCCAGCCACAAACGTGGGATGAGTTGCAGGGTGTTGAAAGGAATAGTTCATCAGCCTCTGGGCCACTTAGAGTCTCTTAGTGTGGAAAAGCTCAGCTGAGGTTTTAGGTCCCTGTGGAAGCTACTGAAGCTGACAGTGTATTCCAGATAAAGCCGGATGGATATCCTATGAGGGGATCACATTACATGGAAAAAATGGAGGTTTGGAGGTTTTGGACTCAAAGTTCTTCCAGCGCCTGGGTCCTGCACCCTCCTGGCTTGTGAGGCCTTAGGGGTCAGAGTCTGACGGCCATGGGGTCGATAGATAAACACATTTCATCAAGCCTAAACATTATACATGAAATAGTTGCATTACAACCCACAGTATGTGTGAGCGGGTCACATACACTGACACCAGTGCTGAAAACAATCCTGTGGGACTGGTCACGGGATTCTGTAGACTCCCAAATCCAACCCAAGCAGTCAGTCAGTCTCAACTTACAGCAGGAGGGGCAGGTGGATGCGCTGCCGCTGCTGGTGTAGCTGGGCGGCCTGTAGATGCACCAGTACTGCCATTCACGAAGGTCAGGACAGGACTTTTAACATCAACCCAGAATGTCTTGTAATTCTGCACGAAGGACGCGCTGCAGAACCAAAACCAGTCTTCATGAATCAATGTAATGCTTTTACCCCCACTTGAGCATGGCAACAGGAAAGAACAGGATAGAACAAAACAGTCTAATTCAGCCTTACTGGAACTGAATGGGTCCTGCGTCTGCTTCTGATCTCCACGTCACATGGATGGAGGTCTTAGCAGATTCTGATCTGTGGGAAACAGATGAGTTCTGGACACACACACAGAAAGATAGGTGTATTTTCTTCTGTCTCTGACTACAGTGATTGTGTCCTGGCTCTGTGCAGGAGCAGCAGTGTAAGCACACATCAGACAAAGACAGAGAGTGGGAAACAATACACACTGTTGTCTGTATCTTCTGGGTGTTTTCTTTTTCACTATGAACAACACATTTCCATCTCAAAAAAAAAAGTTCCCGTGTCTCCTCATTAAAACTCATGCCATGAAAAGTCCTGGCAGGTCAGTGCTGCCCTCTGCTGGACAACGTTGAAATGTAATACATCACTTCACCAAAACATTTGATCAAACTACAAAGCAGAATAATTGTCAGTTAACACAGATTAAATATGTTTCCCTTTATGGAAATCAATGCTCAAATAAAAGGAAATTCATATTTCAATGTGTGTGTGTGTGTGTTTACTTTAGTGTTTGAGGAATGCTGTAGCTGATTTCTGTCAAATGTGTAATTTTGTATTATGTAAAGATGGTTACATGATTGTTAAAACCATGTTGTCTGTATTATCAATAAATTATCCAATTTTACAGCCATTGTTTCTTCTTCCCTTTCTTGTTAAATGTATATATGGTGTGGATTGACTTTGGACTACAGAACACTGGGGTGTACCGTTAAACAGGGACTTGTTGTAATATCCATTCTTTATTTTCAACCACAACATTTTCCTGTTGCTGTGTTATGGACTGTGTTTTTCTCTCCACCCGGTAAGAGGGACCATCTCTGCCTTAAATCGAGGACTATGGTACGATGTTGGAAGTTGTTAAAACTGAAAAAGTCTCTGGATCGTCAGAGGAAAGCTCCCACACACTGGCTGCTGGTATTTTTAGTGAGCGAGCTGGTGCTCTTTGTTCTCTCTCTTTATATCTTTACATCTTCCTCAGCAGATCTGTGCTGCTTGTTTTATTATAACGTGTTTCAACCATTTTATAGATTTTTTCAAAATATCAAGATTTATAATGGAACACCTACAGGACTAATGTTTGCCAGATGATAGCTCCTCCAGTCTGCATGTCCGAGTGTCCTGGGGCAAAACACAGACCCCCACATTGCTCCAGAAGCACAGGAGCTGAGTGTATATGTGACTGTGAATGCTTAGCTCCCTCCTGATGGCAGGTCGGTAACCTCCCATCTGTGTGTGAATAGTGTGTGAATGTAGTGATAAAGCATTTTGAGCGGTAAAAAGGAAACCATTTTCATTCCATATTGAAATGAACCTGACCAAGAGTTTGCTTTTGGATATCACTCAGTGTTTGTCTGTAACTGATTACCAGACTTCTGAACACTAGTGGGCCCATAACCCCACAATGAATTGGGACCAAATGTTGCACAGGTGTGTAACATGTCACACAGTCCAGTCATTGTTGTTGTCAGTGTGCACGACATATTTAAGGATGGCACCCACAGCCTCTGCAAGGTAATGTTCAGTGGTGACCAAATGCATCGGAGGGGTGGGGGGGTACAATTTAATACGACGTAATGTGTCAGTGGTGCTCAAACACTTTCATCTTCACACACTCACACACTCACAGGTCTCTGGCTGCAGGTGAGGAGCTGAGCGGCCCCTGCTGACAGCGAGAAGGAGCCCACAGGAGACTGCCCCCCCAACTCTCTGGCCTGTAACAGGAAACCAGTGAATGGTATGGAGGCTGGAGCCTGGAGCTGAACTGGGACAAAAAACAAAAGGTTCTGTCTCAGTGAAAAATCCCACTGACAATAAGCTCCCCCATTCCATCAACGATTACATTTACTTCACACTTAAATCACATTCTCATCCATTCTCAGGGCACCCTAAGTCTGTAGGGCAGGGTTACTTTGTTACGATCAATTCAACTTTGTTAGATTCATGTATTAATACATCTTAATAACTGATCTATAACAGCCTGGTGCCTACCTTTGAGCCTCTGTCCCGGCCAGTAGCTGCTGTGGTCTGTAGTGACGGTGAAGGGTGCAGCCTCCGCCTGTGGGCTCAGCCCAGAGTGGTGGGGTCGCAGGTCTCCACAGCTGTCCATAACCTGACCTGAGCTGTAGCACCAAACCACTGGAGCGACACATGCCAGCAGCAACACAGCACGGTCCATCACAGTGAAGCTCTGGGTTCCCCTGTGGAACTGTACAGCTGGAGGGAAACAATGCTGCTATTCAGCTCAGGAGGAGTGTGAGGGGAAACAAGGCCTGAGAGGAGGGAGGAGCAGTGAATGGAGGGAGGCCGCAGGTGCACACCTGCTCTCTACCTGTTTATCACAGAAACTGCACATAGTAACAGGGGGGGGGGGGAGTTAGACAGTGTGTGTGTGTGTGTGTGTGTGTGTGTGTGTGTGTGTGTGAGACAGAGAGAAAGTGAGAGCTGTATTTGTGAGTAATATAATGTGTCTGCTGTTGCTAGGCTACGGCTTACTCTGCTTGTTAGAAGAGTTACGTTTATTCCCAGGATGACGAAGACGATGGATTCAGGCAGAGCAGAAATGAAATGTTACGCTCTGCCCTCTTTCTGAAGACTCAGGCTTATTCACTGAATACTGATTTGTATAGGGACACGTTTATGGCATGGACCAATGACCCATGTAGTATGTGTCATAAGCACTCTAGCGGAGTCTACTGTGCTCTTTTAAAATACACCAGAATAAATTATTATTATTATTAGAAATAAGTTCATCCAAAACTGCACAAAACGCAAACAATCCACAACATAGAAATGATGATGCAATAAAATCCCATGAAACACATGAAAAGCATCAGATCACTCCAGACGACATGACTGACTCCTCTGGGTTTAGTTCATTTTCAGATCATTCACAGATTCCTCCACAGCACATCACACGTTCTTCTCCACTATTTCATCTATTTTAGGGGGGAGGAGGGCACCTTAATATTTCATGTCCCCCTGACACGGTCCAGCAGAACACATGCAGAGGTGGTGATTCTGACCTTCTCAGCTCAGACAGATGTCACAGGGTCAGAAAGCAGAGTCTCTGAAGTCACTTCATGCACTGAGCCACTGATTTTGACTTATTTTGACCAGAATAGAGTTTAAAATCCTTCTCCTCACCTACAAGGTTCTTAATGTTCAGGCTCCATCATATCTTAAAGAGCTCATAGTACCGTACTACCCCACTAGAGCACTGTGCTCCCAGACTGCAGGCCTACTGGTGGTTCCTAAAGTCCTCTAAAGTAGTGATGGAGCCAGAGCTTTCAGCTATCAGGCTCCTCTCCTGTGGAATCTCCTTCCACTTTGGGTTCGGGGGGCAGACACCCTCTCTACATTTAAGAGGGGGCTAAAAACCTTCCTTAGTGATAAAGCCTATAGTTTAGGGCTGGATCAGGCCTTGGACCAGCCCCTAGTTATGCTGCTATAGGCTTAGACTGCCGGGGGACTCCCATGATGCACTGGGCTCCTCTCTCCTCCTCTTCCTCTCCATCCTGATGCTTCATGTCTCTTTAATGTCTGTTACTAACTTGGTATCTTCCCCGGAGCCTTTCTGTGCTTTTCTCATCTCTCTGGTTCCTCTGGATCCTGGTCGTGGTTCTCCTGCTGTGGTTCTCTGGTTCCTGTGGATCCTGGTCCTGCTTCTCCCGCTGTGGTTCTCTGGTTCCTGTGGATCCTGGTCCTGGTTCTCCCGCTGTGGTTCTCTGGTTCCTGTGGATCCTGGCCCTGGTTCTCCTGCTGTGGTTCTCTGGTTCCTGTGGATCCTGGTCCTGGTTCTCCTGCTGTGGTTCTCTGGCTTCATGAGTCACTGCTGAGGATCGTCAGCCACTGACACTTTTTACTGATATTAGTCCTGTTATTATTATTCACATATTAACTATAGTCATGTTTTTCACTGGCACCATATTGATCAGTATTAGTCACATTCATATTGTCATCACTGTAGCTGCTGTTGGTATTTTGGTTGCTGTTTGTGTTGTTTGTCTCTCTCTCTCTCTCTCTCTCTCTCTGTCCAACCTCCACCCAACACGGAACCCGACAGAAAGCCGCCCCCTCTGATTGATTGATTGATTGATTGATTTATTGACTGACTGACTGACTGACTTACTGACTAATTGATTGATTGATTGATTGATGTAGACACACAGCTAAGAGAATCCGGTCAATTTTCAAAATAAAACACCAGACCAGGATGATCTACATTTCATCATAACCAGTGTCAGGAGGCCAGAGGTCAGTCGGTCATACAGGGTGATATTTGACAGCATGGAGGGGGAGGAGGTTTATGTTGGAAGCTTTAAAACACAAGTTACTGCCTGTGACAGCAGCAGGAGGGAGGTGAGTTCTTTTAAAACGCCTCTTAAACCCATTTTTACAACCTCACTTTTACGTGATGTTACATGATTTTTTACTTTTTTATGCATTTATTTCTAGATCCTTTTGTTTTTTTTATTGTTTTTATTATTGCTCTTATTTTTACTTGTTTGTATTCATATTTGCACTTTTTACTGCTCTAATCTCTTCTCCCACTCTCTCTCTCCTGCTTTTGTCTTCTCCTTTTCGGCTCTCTGATGTTCTAATCTGTATCCTGTTTTGATTTAGTCTGTCAAAGCTCTGTTCTTAAAAGCGCCACACAAATAAAGTTATTATTATTAAGTGCAGTTAACATACAGTTAATAGAAGTCACTTTGCCTGATTTAATAAATGTGACTTGTACAATGAAGTACTTGTAAAGAGCCATTCAGTAGTTCTCATTGTAAGAACCCAGTAAAGACGAAATGCAAATAAACTGTTCAGTAACATTTAATTTCACACTACAGGGTCGCCAACCTTTTGTTTGCTCTATGATGAAATAATTGCTTTCACATTTTCAGGTAATTTGTTTAAAGTTAGACTCTAATTTCAAGCCTTTCCTGGTTCTTTTACAGGACCCTGGTCCCTACTGACCTCTTTGGTGAGTTCATCACACCACCCTGTTCTGCTGGACACACTGCCTTCAGGAGTTTACTCGTTGCTGTCATGTTTCAGCCATCTGTATGTTCTATGTCTCCCCCCCCCCCTTGTTCCTGTCTCTGTCTACTCTCTGCCTCCTAAAAAATCATCATATCAGCCATCATATCATCATCTGAGCTATTGCTGGTATTGCCATGGAAAAACACATAATAGTTTTGTAGGGACCAAATATTTCAGTTCTTACTGCTGGATCTCTCTGCTAGGGGTGGGTATCATTTCTAATTTGGTGATTCTGATCCTGTTTATTGGTTTTGATTCTTGTTGATTCTAGGCTGTGGGCATATTATTTAAGATGAAATGAAGCCCATGAGCACTGGCACAGTATGTCAGGGTGTACGGCCAGCAGAAAACTCTCGAGTAACTCAATGGTTACTTGACTGGTTGACTGGTTACTACTCTGAAGTTTTCAAGGATCATATTCTGATTCCAGCCAAGGATGCTTCAGCCCTCTTCTGCCCCTGAGGGGACACTTTTTTACCCCGGGGACACACAAAGCATGCAGGCGCGTATGCGAGTGAACATTCAAATAACCAAAGTAAGGAACATACACTACTCACAAAAAGTTAGGGATATTCGACTTTCAGGTGAAATATATGGAAAATGTAAAAAGTGAATGCTACAGTGATATTATATGATGAAAGTAGGGCATTTAAGTAGAAGCATGCAATGGTAATTTTATTCATCTTAAACAATTTATTGAAAGAAAATCTACCAACAGTGGTAGGTATACCACAACAAAACATTTTCAGTGTCTCAATAAATTGGGATGTGGCCAAAGGACGTCCACTCCTCTCCTTTCTGTGACTCTTCCAGTCTCTCTGTATCACTGTTCCAACCTCCTGATGACACTCTGTGACCCTCTAAGCTCAGTGAACACCTCCGTCTGAGGACTTCCTGTTTGAAGCCTCCAGTGTTGAGGTGCTGCTGATCAACTGTTAGGTGTCGTCTTGGTCTCATGATGTCAGAATGTGAACAGCAGGATGAGGAGGACTGTTTAAATACCAATTCTAACTGAAGCAGGAAATGTATTGGTGGATTCATGGATCAAACCTGTTGTGAATGTTGCTGTTAAGCTTCTTGTTAGAGAACAGCAGCTGGTGCAGAAAGTACTGAGACACTGAACAGTTGGACATGTGCATTCAAAGGTTTAGAGAAGGTCACATTAAGTTCACCTGGAAAGGTTAGAATGCATTTTAGGTTCATCCTGAAATTTCACCTGAAAGCCGAATATCCCTAACTTTTAGTGAGTAGTGTATGTGCTTCTACATTTCCATTTCTGTTGTATCATAAAAAATGCATCATTGGTGGGAAGCAAAGTCAGAGTAGAATTTTCTTTCAGGAATCAATAAGCAGAAATGAAAATGTTTATTCATGGTAGAGTGTGAAGGAATGAAAGTTAATTCCTTGACTTCTTATAAATCCAGAACAGTTTAGATTCAGAGGTGGTTCTTGACACACGTGGTACAGAGTTATTCAGTAAGAAATGACAAATCTCACGATTGATGAACATTTGTGTAAGCAGGTGGGGGTCATTGTTGATGGCGTTGCTTGGGTTTTAGGGGTCAAAGGTCATAGAGAACCTCCAGGATGGTAGCAATGGATGAGCTTTGGCTTCCACAGCTAAAGGGGCAGACTTGCCCATTGTCATTAGTCAGCCCAGGGAGGCTCTTCCAAGGTGACCTAAGGGAAGAAATTGGAGAGAAGAGTGGCCCTTCATCACAAGTGTGGTTGAAACCCATACGTTAATGGCAATCATCATATTCAGTCATTTCCTACATTTGTGGGTCACACCAGTGACCCTATATTTCATGAATGATGGTCATATATCCAGAATCCTCTTTAAAGCTGTGAACTCTGTGCTTGGTGCCCACTTAGTCAGCAAGCTGAATCATCCCCGGAGAGATGTGAATATGTGATTACATTTTTAACAAAACAGTGGACATTCAGCTGCAGGATTCAGAGAGCTTGATGTGGACTCCCACCCACTTTCAGCATGAACCCACTTCAGTTACATCTCTCTGTCGACCCTGGACCACACTGCTGCCCTTTCAGAATGATCCAGTGGCCCTTTAGATGGCATTCCACTTAATTTTTAAAAGCTCTATTTCAGATGGTTTGTCGAAACACCCCTCTCAGGACCCATTTGTTTTCAGTCATTTAGAGATTTAGCCATCTGTAAGAAAAGGTTCAGGTTTTTGCTCTCTGCACAGACTCATCTCATCCTCTCATCTGCAGACTTAGAGAGGGTCATTTCATCTCTTCCAAACTCAGCTATTGCAATGACTTTATTCTGGTATCAGCAGGCCGAACATTCAAACACTGGAACCTCCACAAAACACTGCTGCTAGGCTTTTAATACGTACACCAATCCTTGGTGGTTACCTGTGAGCTTTAGAATTGAATCTAAGATTTTATGGTTTGTTATTAAAGCCTTGAATGGTATGAGTCCTTCCTATATCTGTAATGTGCTAACTCCCTATGAGCCTGATCGCTGCTTCAGATTCTCCCACAGGGCCCTGCTGATGGTTTCAAAATCATCTTGTCACTAATGGTGACCAGACCTCCGCTGTCTGAATCCCTCAGCTGTTGTAATCATTTAAACTTGGTTATCTTGTTCTGCATCTCGTTCTTTGGATTTTATTTACTTTGACTATTTGTATTTATTGTAAAGTTATTATTTTCAATATTTCACTTCAGCACAAAGTTAAACATGCTAAAAGTCTTTAACAGTAACGACATGCTGATTGAGAATTCATACTTCTCCAAGTGGACAGCGTGACGAGACACAATGTTTTTCACCAGGTTAACAGTTTTGTCATACGTCTCCTGTCCCATTTTCTTGGCAAAGTAAAGTTTGGCACGCAGGAAGTAGCCAACAGGCCACAACCATTCCTGAAAGAGAAGGAAAAAGGTGTCAGAAGACACTACGTGGCTGCTGTCGGGGGGGGGGGGGGGGATGTATGTTTGCTTACTGGGCCTTGATGATAGTTGAATCCCTTTGCCTGGCTGAAGTTATCATTGTCCAGGTCATTGTCGTAGACTCCACAGTACACCATGTCACTGCACACGAAGACAGAGAACATCTACCTCAGATCAAGTGCCAACAGTCATATCTTGTATTGAAAGGTGCACACAGCATGCTGCCTGACAATGACCTCACTATTAAATGCTGATTTTGAGGCTTTATTACCTATAAGCACCATTTACCATTCTATAGTTTTTCCCCCCGCCATAAACCTTTGCCATCCTGTCAACTTTTTCCATTCAGGTTTTTTTACCAAATTACTGTGACAGTCTTCTAATTTGCAAACAGACGGGTATATAATTGGCTTCAGCCTTCTCATGAGTCAGAATCACCAACCAGTCCTTTATTTCTCCTGCTTCAGTCGCCTCTCTCTTCATAACCTCTGCCAACAAAGTAAACCCACATGTATGTGTCTGACCTGGGACAGAGCTCTGATCTGCTGGGGGGCAGCCTATACCAGTACCCCCCACCCCTTGATCCGGGCAAGCTAACTAACAGTTCATCCAGATTATCTAAATGATTTTATTTGGGGGTCAAACAGAAATGCTCTAACAGTCCCTCCCCCAGTGCACAGTAAGTACAGTAGGTCAACGCTGAAGCAGGATGTGGGTCTCTAAACTTTCATGGAAGAGACAGCTTGGGTGATGTGAATAAAGTGATACCTTTTATGTATCTATTTGGCTCATTCAAGACTACACTTCCTGATTTGGTTATAGCCACCAAACCCCAAACACTCCCACAGGTCTGGTTATCTTGTTGATGTTGTTACTTTGGTTGATGTCACCTGACAGGGTCCAACTCACTCAGGGTCCAAGGTCTTCATCCCCAATGGCCCCAGCAGCTTCTCCTCAGCTACACCCAGAGCCTCCCAGGCCTTCACCACAGTGAACAGCTCAGGAGCCTGTAACACACACACACACACACACACACACACACACACACACACACACACACACAAAGATATTGTGATGATGAAACATTAAAAAATGTGCATTTTCCAGTGTCGTGCTTCAGGAGAACTCTGAGATTCGTTGAACAAAAACATCCTCTTGGGATTGTTGGGTGATGTTGCACAGTGCTATGACTGCTTACAGCACATGAGCCAGACGACAGCCACGTTTCATTTTGGCCTTTTCGGACTGTACTGCTAGGGATTAAAGATGCTGAGGGCTGAGCGAATCTGAGTATTTTATCAAACTAAAGCACGATCCAAATGGAACAGGCCACTGGAGCCCAATCCTTGAAGTGAACCCTAACAATAACTAAAGTATGATTTTCACCAAATACAGTACACTGGGGCACAGCTTCTGTAGCTACTCACCACCATCATGGCGATGGGGAAGTTAGGCCGGAGCTGGTAGTCACACCAGGGGCTGGAAGCCCCGAAACTGTCCTTGTAGATGCCTCCTTTGTGGACCAGCTCTGGTCGTTTCTCCTCGGGATCTTGTGGATCATGGGAAATGTAGAACTTCTTTTCAAAGTTCTCCTGGATCTTCCAGTCCCAGTCCACATATGACATAGAATATGTCTGTCCTAAATCAAACATTTGGGGTAAAAAAAGATGCTTAAAAGATGGTAAAAGAGACCTTTAATTCCATTTATCTTTAAGTGAAATGACTTGCTTACTATGATGTGATTTAGTTTCAGTACAACTATTCCAGCTGGAGGGGAACATTTGATTTCAAGGTGAGCTTTTGAGGCTGCCCTGCTCCTGAAAGCCCACCTTGAACTGCTATAGTAAATACTTCAACAACAACTGTCTGAAAACAGTTGATATTAAGCAACACTGTACACTCCTGACTACGTTTGCATTTATTCATTGAGCAGATGTGGAGTAAAAGTGACCATATATATGATCCAAGCCTCAGTAGATTAAGTAAAAGCCATTTAATATTTGCAGCAACACTTGGTTAAACTACTACTAAATTAACCTACAACACTGAGCAAAGCACAGAAACTATTGAAAGCATAACCGGCAACACAGTGACTGATATAATGTAGAACAACAGCAAGAAGTGATCTGAAATCAAACAGAGGTTCCTCCAAATCATTATACACGCCTTAAACTTGTGTGGTAGAGAGTGGGTTTAGAGTGAATATGACGACTGTACCTCCTCTGCGTATGTTGACTGCTGTGTAGGGGAAGTGTCCATTTTTGTGGAGCTCCACAAGCCAGCGCAGGGTGGATTTACACAGGCCCACTATCTCCACTGCAGAGCCATCCCTGGATCACACAGACACACACAAGGATACAGAGAGCTGAAATGATCTATACAGGATGTATGAAAAGCATAGATAACTCCACAGATCAAAAATATGAAGGCCTGAAGTTTCACAGCAGTATGTGCAAAGCTAGCTGTAACAAGAAGAGGTGACAGACTGACAGGCGTTTGAAATTAAAACACTGAGCTGTGTGGGTTATCCCTTCAACCAGCTGCCCGAGCTGCTGACACCATGAAGCCCATCCCAGCTCAACTTCAGTTGAACACTGAGATCCATCCGCATCCAGACAGATGAATTAACACGAACACAAACCTGTGGAAGAACACTCACTGAGAATAAAGAAATGTGTCCACTAGACTCCATTCTGTGTGAATAAAAAATACAATGAATTTAGTGATTAATTACACCAAATGTATTTAATGTGGGCTGCTGTGGATGTTTTCTTTTATTCAGCAGGACTGACAAAGCTGCAGGAAATATAGCACGATAACAAAAATATACAGTATACAGTATTTACACCATATGAAATATATGGTGTAAATCTGGTGCCAAGAGCATCATGAGAGTTAGTTGTCCAACCTGGGAACAGTCTGACGAACAACCTTAACTTTCCTCCACATTGTCTGCACTTGGTCTCTATGGCTGCTATTCGATTCAGTGAGTGACAGTGACAGTAACAGTGTTAAGTGTGTTACTACCAGCATTGTAATGATACAGATCACATAGTACATATTCTCTCTCTGTACTGGTCTTGTTAGACCTGAGTGCTGCTTTTGATACCATTGACCATCACATCCTGTAATAGAGACTGGAACACTTCACTGGCATAAAAGGAACCTCATTAAGCTGGTTTAAGTCCTATTGATCAGATCGATCTCAGTTTGTACATGTTAACAACACACACTGTCCACATTAGTTAGACATGGAGTTCCACAAGGTTCAGTGCTTGGACCGATATTATTTACCTTATAGATGCTTCCTCTGGGTAATATTATCAGGAAGCACTCCATTAATTTCCACTGTTATGCAAGATGATACACAATTATATTTATCAATAAAGCCAGATCAATCCAATCAGTTGGCTAAACTCCAAGTCTGCCTTAAGGACATAAAGTCCTGGATGAGCAGCAACTTTCTGCTGCTAAACTCAGATAAAACTGAAGTTATTCTGCTTAGAGACACCTTTTCTACCAACATAACTGCTCTGGATGACATTACTCTGGCCTCCAGCTCCACTGTGAGGAATCTGGGAGTCTTATTTGATCAAGATTTGTCCTTTAACTCCCACATTAAACAGATTTCTAGAACTGCCTTTTTCCATCTACGTAATATTGCTAAAATCAGGCCCATCATATCCACAGATGATGCAGAAACATTAGTCCATGCATTTGTCACTTCTAGGTTGGACTATTGTAACTCATTATTATCAGGCTGCCCCAATAAGTCCTTAAAGACTCTCCAGCTGGTCCAGAACGCTGCTGCTCGTGTTCTGAAGAGAACTAAGAGAAGAGATCCTATTTCTCTTGTACTGGCTTCTCTTCATTGGCTTCCAGTAAAATCTAGAATAGAGTTTAAAATCCTTCTCCTCTTTTACAAGGTTCTTAATGTTCAGGCTCCATCATACCTTAAAGAACTCATAGTACCATACTACCCCACTAGAGCACTGTGCTCCCAGAATGCAGGCCTACTGGTGGTTCTTTAAGTCGTCTAAAGTAGTGATGGATTGTCAGCCACTGACACTTTTTACTGATATTGTCATGTTTTTCACCCCAACCCCCCTCTCTCTCTCTCTCTCTCTCTCTCTCTCTCTCTCTCTCTGTCCAGCCCACACCCAACACAGACCTCGATAAAAGGTTGTCCACCTTTGAGCCTGGTTCAGTTCAAGGTTCCTTGTATTAAAACTGTACAGATGTACCATACAATTCCATTACACTCCAAACATGGAATTACAATAATATGAACACTTGTACAATATGAATGTAAGGCTCCTGTGTGTGTGATGTGTGTGACTACAGTGACACAGATTAGTGCTTGGGTAACAAACCAGACCTCTCCTTTACTGGGGGTGGTGTGTCTCGGTTTACATGTATGAAACTTGATAGTCTGGAATGTTGTCCAAACAAGTTTGTACCGACAATCTCCACAGACAACACGGCTATTCATCAGCAGCCTGGCATGGTCCTCAAAAAAGTTCTCATGCAGCATAACCACAGTGTGACATATGCTGTTCCTCACTATGTTCATTTTGCACGTTCACACAGAGGAAAAATGATGATGACGGACGTTTGCTGGTGAAGATGGAGATAATGTACCTGGGTGTAGCAGGGATTCCTTTGTTATGCGCCTTCTCACTCTCACCCATCTTGTCCATCCAAGTTCCACAGTTGAAGCGATTCCCTCCATAGACGAAGCCAGTGGTCTGGTCCACGCCGGCCTCCACGTTAAAGCCTAGGGGGAGTGAGATGGGCTGCTAGGAACAGTGTCAAAGAGTCAGCAGCCATGTCGGTTGTGGCTTTTTTCAGGGGTTCGAGCACTGCAGTTGCCAAACTTGGCAGACAGATTCAAATACAGCTTCACCTGCTACTCAGCTGACCCCAAGCTGGCACACAATTACAAGTTTAAAAGTTCTCACTGCTTTCAAATTTGATCCAGTCGGGATCAAAGTATGGAACGAGCCACACAATAGTTATTAAAGCTTTTTAAAACTCCACTAACCTGTGTTGGACAGCACCTGTAATAGGTCTTGTAGCAAATCTTATTTGTTTGTTTCACTGTCTGACTGACAGAGGCCGTATTATAGCCTTGTGAAGCAGCAGAGCGCTACAATTCTCCCTCCCTCCTCCTACATCACTGTGCTCCGTATTGTAGGCCTGTTTTATCTTTTACCAAGAGGTGAAGAGTTGACCCCATGACGCCAACACACCCCTCATTCGCATAACGGCTGGTTTGAATGTTATGATAAAGTGGATCTATGAGTAAGGTGATATGAAGAGAAATTGAATGTGATTAAATGTGACATTTAATTTCTACAATCTGCCTTCAGTTCAACACCTCACCATCCACTCAAACCAACTTGCAACTTCTCTTGCTTGTTTATTTGTTCTGTACTGTAAAGCGTCTTTGGGTTTCTTGAAAATCCAAGTTATGCTTATGACTATGATTATTATCTGTGTGTCCCCTGCAGTTTCCTGTGTGTCCAAAATGTTCATACACGTGTATGAGTTTCCATATGGGTGCACACATTATCCTGTCAACTTTGTGTTTATAGGGCCTAACTTTTACGAGGGAGGTGGTGTATGCCTATTCTAGCCCTGTTTTGTTATAAATGAGGCCCTTTATCTGTGTATGTGTGTATGTTAATGTGTGACAATACCTTCATCAGTCATGTTGCGATCTAACTGAGGCCCAGCATTGGTCTCTCTGAACTGGATCCCCTGCATGTGTCTCTGCATGGCCTCCTGGATCACATCATACAGCGGCTGATCCTGAAGGGAAAAACACACCTGATAAAACTTATGAAACATCAGTCTGTTGGCAGTTTGGATCCCAAGGATTTACCAAACTGTGCAGGGACTTTTACTGCATGTTACGCTTTATGGAACAGATCAGCAATATTAACATTTTCTTTAGAATTCCCATTTACTGCAAAATGCACTTGCTCCCCTCAGACTGTGTGCAAAACACAACCTTCAGATTTGGTGGCCCTTCTTATGTAAGAGGTAGGGTTCCTCTGCCCCTCGGCAGGCTGAAGGAGGATTCAAAGCCTGATTCCACCTCGCCCTCCACCTTTATTGTTTACTCACAATAAATGAAGACTCATTTATTTTTGATTTATTTAATTTTGGATGAAAATGTGACACAAATATCCCCAGAACTGGAAAACTGGACTGTGTGTGTGCATTTTACCCTGACTGCTTCCTTAACGTCCGTCAGTGGTACAAGCTCACCACATTGGTAGTTACGACAGAAGGAGGCCTGCGATCGTCATGAACAACATGATGTGTGAGAGCAGAATGATGACTCTTCATGTGACTCTACTGGTTAAACATGATTGCAGGAGACCGGAAGTGATTATCTTACACAACTTCGGCCCATTGTTCCACAATCTGAGCTTGCTTTACATCATCCCGGTTAGACTAACTCCCTTTTCACCTGCCTCAGCAAGTCGTCTCTGGACCGCCTACAACTGGTCCAGAACGCTGCTGCGTGGCTGCTAACCAGGTCCAACAGATCAACTCACATCACACCCCTTCTATTCTTTTTACACTGGCTTCCCATCAGGTTCAGGATTCATTCTAAGGTTCTGGTTTTTACATACAGAGCCCTGCATGGTCAGGCACCAGCGTACATCTCTGAGCTGCTTCATCATAACCAGCAGGTCTCCGAGGTCCTCTGACCAGGGTTTACTGTCTGTCCCTCACACTCGCCTCACACTCGACTAAAAACGAAAGGTTTCCTGCAGACATTCAATCGTCAGTGTTTATTTTTAAAAAGCAGCTGAAAACACATTTACTCAAACTGGCCTTTTTCTCTGCTGCTGTCTATGTCTAGTGTTAATGGGTCATGATTGGTGTGTTTTGGATCTGTTCCTTCTTGTGGCTGATTGTTGTTTCTTTTACTGTTTTTATGATGTTATTCATGATTTTATCAAATTTATTTTGTTTTTATTTTTCTTTTACTCCTGTGAAGACTCTGAAAAGAGCGTTACTGAATAAACTTTACTTACTTACTTACTTACCTACTTTACATGCTGTATTTTACATTCACATAATCCATTTTGTGTGGGTTGACTGACTGAAGTAACAAGAAAATAGGCTTCTTCATTCATTGCTAGTATAGAAGTAAAAGATGAGTTAGCACCTGTCTGGAGCAGGTTTGATCACCAGAGGCTTTCACTCATGTCCAGAACCAATGAGAACACAGCAGGCAGTCCTACCCAGGCTCCAGCAGGCTGAGGCTCAGACACGTTGGTCAGGTACATCCTGGACACAGGACATTTGAGGATGGAGACGCCATCTGGTACTAGTGTGCAGTACTCCTGGATGCACTGCAGCCACCACCACACAGCATCCCTGCTGTTGTAACGTGCAAAGCAGCCGCGGCCCAGCAGGTTGGGGATCAGACCGTAACGCAGTGTGCCTGCAAATGCCAGGATGATGTTCCTGTGGCAGTCAGGACAATGGTTTAACAGCATTCAGATGTACCCTCCAGTGTTAAACAACTGGCAGCAAAGCAACAGTAAAGATATGACGCTGTATTTAAAGGCCTTTTTTCACTTACAAAAAACAAACATGCAGTTTTTGAAGGCTTTTTTTGAAGACCACAGATGTAAATGAGGCCACACATCTTAAAAGAAAAGGAGCGCAAAAGACTGTTTCCTCCAGCTGAGCCCAGACATGAACTTTCCAGTGGTCACACCAATAGTTTTAGTATTGATTCTACCATCAACCAGTAGACTCCTTGGTGGTTCATGTATGTGAGAGTGGGCTGACCATCAGAATTAAAGAACGCTACCTAATTAGGTAATCGATCTCTTTGACATTTTAATCAGATGAGTGTTTTATAAGAAATAAAGACCACAGTATCTTCAGTGCCAACAGACTGAGCTCAAAGCCCTGAATGTCTTGAAGTGTGTATTCTCCTGTCTTGTGGAGTTGTGTGGCAAACTCACCGGGCCTCCATGTGTCTGCCGGTCAGCAACAGCAGGCCTCTCAGTGAGATGAAGGTGTCACGACCCCAACAACGGAAAAGTCCGGCACAGAAGTGAGGAAGACCTGCAGGTAAGACAAACAACCTTTATCTAGTGGGTCTGGATATGCAGCGCCTATTAAATAGCCTCTTAGAAGCTTTACTTTATTGCACAGACAAATGTTGAATGGAGCCTACAGGCTGTGCTGCTTGTCTTTAGCTTTCTGGCCTACATATTTTACGCACTTTTGCCTCCCTTTATTTTAGTATGTTCGTCTTACTTATCAGTGTATGTATAGTAGTATATACTTATCTGACCATGTATATTAAGTGGCTAGAGCACAAGAATGTCCAGATGAATACACTATGAATACACACCTCACTGTATCTTTTACTATCTCATCCTTTCTTCTCTTCTGAAATGATACAGCGAAAGTGAAAGAACAGACCTGCTGCCAGCGTTACGCAGCACTGCTCCTTCTGGTTGGTGGTTTCACTGAGGCGGTACGGGACATCTTTAAGGTGAGGAGAGAGCGTGGGCAGCGCCCAGCTGTGACCCACACCAGACATCTGCACCGAGCCCAGCGCCAGCTGTTTGACCAGGCTGGAACCATCCTGCACAAAGCTGCGGTGGCCAAAGGGACACAACACACAGGGACACACAGATGGCACCAAGTGGACAGAGCCACATGAGCAGACAGTTATTATTTATCATTCATATCATCAGTCAGATGAATGAAGAGATGAGTGACTGAGAGACTGAATCAAGGAAGTGACAGTGAAATCAATCTGGAGAACCCACGGTGGAATCAGTTGGTTTTGTATAGGCACACAGACTAATACACGCTAATGTCAAGTTAAATAAGAGACAAAGAAACATAATCAATAACATTTGTATCTATGAAGAACCCACATCAGTAACCCACTCTGGAGCACTGGAGAGAGGAAACAGAAACCAAAAAGCAAAGGCAGACCAAACACCTTGACATGTGTGTGAAAACAGCCTCCAGAGCAGTGGTGTAGGCTCCCTGGATGATGGAGTCAAAGTAGCAGGGCACCAGGAAGTGGGGGATGTGCTTCAGGTAGCTGAACATGGCCTGGAACCAGTGGCCCACCTGCAGGTCAGAGGTCAGCCTCAGTCTCAATTCTCTGATGCCCCCCACTGCATACAGACCAAACCACATTGACTGGAACACAGACAGCTTTTCTAAATGTGTGCAGAGCGGAGTGGCTCTGCCGTGCTCATGTGTTAACTGCTGATTGGCTGATTAAATGGGGATGTTCCTGCTGGTGATGTGAAGAGAGGAACCTATATGTTATTAAAATAGATATAAATGCACTGAGTGGTTCCAGTCCAGCCGTGACAGCCGGCATGGCGGGGGCTCACCTCTCCAAGAGCTCCGCCGTGGGCCAACAGTCTGTTGGAAACGTAGTCCATCATCCAGTCTCCCTGCCTCAGGTTGTCACAGAGCGGATGACCAAGATCATTTTCAGGACGAATCTCTGCCATCACTGACATCAGTCCTAAGAAACACAAACTCACCATGACTATGATGATGATGATGATGATGATGATGATGAATGAGCACAAGGTATGTGCCAAAGTACCTTGTAAGCCTCCATAGTTGAGAGGTATCCATGAAGGAATGTTGTAGCATCCTCCACCATCTTCCCTCTCCTCAGCATCACAGCGGTACAGCAACGTGTTCATGTCGGCCAGGGTCAGCCTGGACATAATGCTGAGGAGGGGGGAGCAGGTCAGCCGTGACGGTGACGGTAAATGACAGAAGGTAGACAGTACGCAGCAGAAACACTTCTATGCCCTGATAAAGAACACTTGTGATGTAATGAGCTTCATGTCACAGAATGTGAGGGCTGCTTCAGAAAACATCACATTCCTTCACTTTACAACATGAATATTCAGCAGGACCTGCACTTATCGAGCCTCTCAGAACCCCTTCACACTAGCTGCTGAGACTGAATCTACCGGGGGACCAAAAAGGCTGTTTGATGCTTCATCATTGGTGAAGATTTGTGAGGTCTGCACATGAGAGTGTGCTCCGTTTGGAATCTTCCCCTCCCCTCAGACTCTGCCCCCTCACAGGGTATCAGGAAGTGTACTGTTTCAGCAGGAGGGTATCTCTGAGCCACAATGTTTATGATAGTGGTGCATACATTACAGCGACAGTCTAAAAAGTATGAGCTATTATTGGCAATTTTGAATCAATAAACAAAAGATTTGTGTAAACGGAGCATGTTTTTCCATGACCTCAGCTGAACTGGGGGGGGAACTGCATGAATCTGCTCCTCATCTATGGGACTGTTAACTGTGATCACACTTTGATTTACGTTGCTGCTTTTTCCAACCTGCCAAAAATGTGTAAGGTTGTTCGGTCTGTGTTTCTGCTCAGACACTCTCTTTTGCACATTTTCCCTCTCATGGTGGGTGAGTGACCATTTTGTCAGCTGCCAACTCATACATCAAAATCAGAACTCAAATACGAACGTCTTCAGGGGCTTGGTGAGAACAGGTGGTGTGCTGTGGTCAGACAGGCTGTCAGTCTGGTACTGAGGACTAAACTGGATCAGGTGGCGTCTCAGAGCGCCCAGCTGGTCCTGGAACTTGGGCTCCAGAGTCACCCTGCAGAGGAGCACAGACCACAAGCATATCCGAACCAGTCCAGACGCACATAGGACGAATGAGGGGAAACTCAGCGCGGCACTGCCCCTCCCCCCCGGTCCCCAGCGTGACCCACCTGAAGATGATGATGCAGCCTGGTGTGAAATTCTCAAACACAATCTCCTGAGCATCACTGGTGTGTTTTGACACCATGTCTGCCTTTTTCACCAGCGTACTGTCCTTCAGCTGAAAGATAGATTTTGAAATGCGTTAAGTGTCTAGATAAACGTACATGTATGGACCACAGCACGTGTTTTACACTATTTTTACTTTTGATTCAAACATTACTGCTGTGTGGCACATCATAAAGCACCAGAGTGTTTAGGGTCAGTCCATACCTGGATGTGTTCTTTAATCTCTAATGTGCCCTCTGGCAGGCCATTGATGGCTTTGTCATTATGTGCTCTGGTCAGAGCCTCCAGCAGCACCTCTTTAATCTGACCTGAGAGGACAGGGGACGGGCAAAGGGTCATGTACCTGAAATCTCTGAGAGTAGACACCGTGTGCCTCTGACGATTAGGATAAGAGGGATGTGCCAGTCCGACTATCACCTGGTATGTACAAAGGTGGAACATCATGTGGATAATGGTGCGTCTCTGGACTCTTCGCCGCCCTTCGCAGCACAGCTACCACAGACTGGTGGCTGCTTGGACAGTGTCTGGTCACCACAACCACGTCCTCAGCCAGCTGCTCCACACGCACCTGCACATCCAGGAAGAAAGTGACAGCAGAAAGGTAAGACTAACAGCAGGACATTAAATCAGGTGATAGCTGTAACGCTGTAGCCAGCAATGGAACCACTGAGCTCATGTCCTTGGTGTCTAACTGGAGTTCAGCATTACACTGACAGCTGAATCAGTGGGTGTTATGATGTTTCATGATGTTACATGCAAAGCTGTCCAATTAAAATGAAACTTAAAATGTCCACTCACAATCCTTCACAGCTATTGAACCTCACCGCACTTAAACACAAAAAGACAAGAGACCTCCAGGTGCTGACAGACATCTGCACACAGACACTTCCAGTCCATCAGAGAGTAAAGAAATGTGTCCTCCACACTGAATCTCCTTTCATTAAGCAGCTTATCTAACCAGTTCTCACACACATAACAAGCTCCTGTCTGAAATGATTATTAATAATGCAAAACAGATATTTAGTGAAGGCAGCTTCATTGATCATGTTGTAACAGGCGTTCAGTTGTAGTTACACGACAGTGAGTTTGAGCTTTTTCTCTTGTATGAAAGTATCTTTACATTATTACAGAGACTGTGTGACAGGATGTGTGTGTGTGTGTGTGTGTGTGTGTGTGTGTGTGTGTGTGTGTGTGTGTTAGAAAGTGAATGCACCACTCAAAAACATCTCAGTGCAGTTCGTTCATCAGTTGCTGTTCAGGTTCAGGTTTAGCTGATACAAGCACTCAGCTATCAGAGTTATGGTATTAGTAGGATTTCTGTGGCTTTTGCTGCTACTTTTAATGAGGAAGTCACCCACCGTGAGTGAAAGCTGAGCTGACAAAGGCGCTGTCTGCCACCACTGAGGGGAGCTCCACGGCTAAAAGTTACTTATTCAGTCAGGGACACTTCAGTTCACTTTGACTGTGTGTTGAAGAACATTTGTTTGTGTAAGTACTGAACATCTCTAGTGAGGAAAGAGTGCTGGTGAGAAAACCAGTTCCTCTTCCTGATTAACTATGAATCATCCACTGAGCAGCACAAAGTACAAAGTAGTTACTCTTTTTGTGCTGCTCAAGTATAG